>NW_027437030.1:0-41071 GCF_047716275.1 Strix uralensis
AGTTGCCACGGTGGCAACTGCCACGTGACGAAGGAGGGGCCCCGCTGCTTGTGAGTGGGCCCAAGCCCCGCCCCCTCCCTGCCCTTACCCATAATTCCCACCTCCCCCCCCCAGTCCTGGCCCCAAACGTCTCCATCACGTTGACTGGAAACACGATTCCGGCCCTAAATCTGGTCTTAGTGCCAGGTCTGACCCAAATCTAGTCCCGGTCGTGGCGTTGACCTCTTAACCCCAACTTGACCTTTAACCCCAACCTGACCTTTAACCCCAACCTCACCCTGAACCCCAACCTGACCCTTAAACCCGGTGACAACCTGAACCCCAACCCTTGACCCCCAAGTCCCATCCCAACCCAAAACTTTGATTCTAAACCCAAAACCTTGACCCCAACGCCTCAACCCTTGACCCCAAATCTCAAACCTTGAGCCCAACACCCCAACCCTTGACCCCAACCCTTGACCCCAACCCTTGACCCAAGTCCCACCCCAACCCAAAACCTTGACCCCAACACCCCAACCTTGACCCCAACCCTTGACCCCAACCCTTGACCCCCAACTCCCACTCCAACCTGAAACCTTGACCCCAACCCCAAAACCTTGACCCCAACCCCCAACCCTTGACCCCAAGTCCCACCCCAACCCAAAACTTTGACCCCAAACCCAAAACCTTGACCCAACACCTCAACCCTTGACCCCAAATCTCAAACCTTGAGCCCAACACCCCAACCATTGCCCTCCAAACCCAACCCTTGACCCCAAGTCCCAAACTTGGGCCCAACACTCCAACCCTTGACCCCCAAGCTCCCACCACAACCCAAAACCTTGACCCCAAGCCCAACCCTTGACCCCCAAGTCCCAAACTTGAGCCCAACACCCCAACTCCTGCCCTCCAAACCCAACTTTTGCTCCCCAAACCCAACCCTTGACCCCCAAAAGCTCTTGACCACCCTCCCAAACCCCAAACCTCAATCCCCAAACCCCATAGACGTGGGGCTGGGTCTCCCCGATTCCACCCAGCTCTGGGAAAGGTTTTGGGATTCCGGTGGGTTTCTTGGACGACCCCAACCCCCAATGCCCAACCCTTGGGCCCGATCTGGGGTGCGGGGGTGCATGGGATGGGGCAGAGACCCTGCCCATGATGCAACACCCCCCGCCCCCAGCTGCCCAGATGTGCCGTGGTACCTGACAACCGGCGACCGTTGCCAGACCCACATCAGCAAAGTGGGGCTGGGAGTGGGGGTCGGGGTGGGGCTGGGCCTGACCCTCCTCATCCTCCTCATCCTCTGCATCGTCCTCATCATCTGCTTGGCCCAAAACAAGAAGAAATTTGCTGGTGGCAGGTGAAAAAGCCTGGGGGGGGAGAGGTGTGGGGTTCAGGAGGGGATAATTCACCCAAACTTGGGGGGGGGGGTCCAGCCTCTCTGCCCCCTCCACAAGACCCCCCCCCCCTTCATCCCGTGAGCTCACCGGTTGCCGGTTCTACAGCGTGGCCAGTGGGGACAGCGGTTGGTCGGACAACAGGCGCAACACCCGAGCCACCGGCATCTACCACGTGAACGGCAGAGGGTCCACGCGCCTGCGAGGTGACACCCGTTGAGATGGGGGGGGGGGCAAAACCATCCCCCTTAGTGGGGAGACACCACCCCCCCCTCAACCAGACCCCCCCCTTCCTCTTCCAGACCCTTACACACGCAGCTCCTACAAGCCCAAGGCCGAGGTGGCAACACCCACCACGCCGGTAAGTGCCCGGGTGGCGTCGGCGCCGCTGTGGGTGCCCGAAAAAGGGGGGGGGGGGAACGACACCCCCCCCCCCCATCCTCACTGCCCCCTCCCCCTCTTTGCAGGTGCTGGCAGAAGGGGCAGCGTCCCTGTGACCCCCCCTTTAAAAAAAAAAAAGAATATCTGGGGGTGGGTGGTCGAGGCTGCGTTGGTGCCCCACACCTTGGCGTGGGGGGGGGGGGGCGGTGACTGAAGCCCCCACCCCCCCCCCCCCCCGCGAATTTCTCATTTTTGGGGCAAAAGCAGGTGGGATACAGTTCCTTTGTGAGAAGAGGGGGCCCCCCGCCTGGTTCTGGGGGGGTCCTCACTGGAGAGGAACATCCCTGGGGGTCAACCCTGCTCACGAAACCTCCCCCAGCCTCGTCTTGGTGGAAATTATATTTATTAACGTATTTATTTCCTGAGAAATAACCTGGGAAAATGGGGCTGGGGAGGGGGGGTGGAATTCCCAAAAAGAGGGTGTCGAGGCCGCTGACCCACTTGGGGGGTCAAGATTTGGAGCTGGGGGGTCACGGTTGTGGTCTTGGGGGTTAGGGTTGGGGTTTTGGGGGCCATGATTGGGGTTTTGGAGGTCAAGACTGGGGGGTTGGGGTCACAATTGGGGGTTTGGAAGTTGAAATTTGGGGTTTGGGGGGGTCACAATTCAGGTTTGGGAAGTTGAGATTTGGGTTTTGGTGTCACAATTGGGGTTTGGGGGTCAAAATTTGGGGTTTAGGGTCATGATTTGGGTTGGGGGGTCAAGATTTGGGGTTTGGGGTCATGATTTGGGTTTGGGGGTCAACATTTGGGGTTTAGGGTCATGATCTGGGTTTTAGGGGTCAAGATTTGGGGTTTGGGGTCACGATTTGGGTTTGGGGGGTCAAGATTTGGGGTTTGGGGTCATGATCTGGGTTTGGGGGGTCAAGATTTGGGGTTTGGGGTCACGATTTGGGTTTGGGGGTCAAGATTTGGGGTTTAGGGTCACAATTGGGGTTTGGGGGGTCAAGATTTGGGGTTTGGGGTCACGATTTGGGTTTGGGGCGTCAAGATTCGGGGTTTGGGGTCATGATTTGGGTTTGGGGGTCAAGATTTGGGGTTTAGGGTCACAATTGGGGTTTGGGGGGTCAAGATTTGGGGTTTGGGGTCATGATTTGGGTTTGGGGGGTCAAAATTTGGGGTTTGGGGTCACGATTTGGGTTTGGGGGGTCAAGATTTGGGGTTTGGGGTCATGATCTGGGTTTGGGGCGTCAAGATTCGGGGTTTGGGGTCACGATTTGGGTTTGGGGGGTCAAGATTTGGGGTTTGGGGTCATGATCTGGGTTTGGGGGGTCAAGATTTGGGGTTTGGGGTCACGATTTGGGTTTGGGGGGTCAAGATTTGGGGTTTGGGGTCATGATTTGGGTTTTAGGGGTCAAGATTTGGGGTTTAGGGTCACGATTGGTGTTTGGGGGGGTCAACATTTGGGGTTTAGGGTCATGATTTGGGTTTTAGGGGTCAAGATTTGGGGTTTGGGGTCATGATTTGGGTTTGGGGGTCAACATTTGGGGTTTAGGGTCACAATTGGGGTTTGGGGGGTCAAGATTTGGGGTTTGGGGTCACGATTTGGGTTTGGGGGGTCAAGATTTTGGGTTTGGGGTCACGATTTGGGTTTGGGGGGTCAAGATTTGGGGTTTAGGGTCACAATTGGGGTTTGGGGGGTCAAGATTTGGGGTTTGGGGTCACGATTTGGGTTTGGGGGGTCAAGATTTGGGGTTTGGGGTCATGATTTGGGTTTGGGGGTCAACATTTGGGGTTTAGGGTCACAATTGGGGTTTGGGGGGTCAAGATTTGGGGTTTGGGGTCACGATTTGGGTTTGGGGGGTCAAGATTTTGGGTTTGGGGTCACGATTTGGGTTTGGGGGGTCAAGATTTGGGGTTTAGGGTCACAATTGGGGTTTGGGGGGTCAAGATTTGGGGTTTGGGGTCACGATTTGGGTTTGGGGGGTCAAGATTTGGGGTTTGGGGTCATGATTTGGGTTTTGGGGATCAAGATTTGGGGTTTGGGGTCACGATTTGGGTTTGGGGCGTCAAGATTTGGGGTTTGGGGTCACGATTTGGGTTTGGGGGGTCAAGATTTGGGGTTTGGGGTCATGATCTGGGTTTGGGGGGTCAAGATTTGGGGTTTGGGGTCACAATTGGGGTTTGGGGGGTCAAGATTTGGGGTTTGGGGTCACGATTTGGGTTTGGGGGGTCAAGATTTGGGGTTTGGGGTCATGATTTGGGTTTGGGGGTCAACATTTGGGGTTTAGGGCCACCATTCGGGTTTTGGAGGTCGAATTTCAGGTTTTGGAGCTCGAGACTCGGGGTCTGAAGGCCACAACTGGGGTTTGGGGACTCAAGGGGTGGGTTTGGAGGACGATTCCCAGGGCGGCGCCGCCCACCCGGGCTGGAAACGACGCAGGAAGTCCCGAAGGAGGAAGAAATTCTACAAAAAACCCCTTGTTTGCAGAACGGGGGGGGGGCGGGGAGGAGCACCCGGCCGACACCCCCCCCCCCGCCCAGAAATACAATAAAAATCGATCTTCTGACACAACCAAACGTCACCCACCCTGCCCAGGATCTCCTCCCCCCCCTCCCCCACCCCCGGGTGTTTATTTTCTGGGTGGCAAACGGCCCCTCCCCGCGCGCCGGGGTTGGGTGGTGTGGGGGTGGGGGGGTGGGAAAAACAGGAAAAAAGAAGCCAAAAATTTTTTTGGGGGGTGGGTGTTTACATGGGGGAGGGTTTCAGGGAGGGTCCCCATTTCCCCGCAGGGGGTGGGGGTGCAACAAGGACCCCCCCCAACTCAACCCTGGGGGTTGGTTTTAGCGGCGGCGTCCCCCCCCCCCCCCACCCGATACCCAAGCGATGACCCAACAGGTTTGGGGAGAAACTCAACGTTCGTCAAACGAAAAGGGGCGGGGGGCGGGGGGTGGTTTGGGCCCTCCCCCCCCCCCCCGTGGAAGGTGGAGGGGGGGGGAAAGTCTTCCCGGAGGGTTCTGGGGTGCTGGTGGTGGATGAGAAGATGAAGGTTTCCATGGTTCCTCTCGCCTTCGTCCTCCTCCTCTTCCTCCTTGGAGGCGGAATGAGTGAGTTGGGTTGGGTTGGGTTGGGTTGGGTTGGGTTGGGTTGGGTTGGGTTGGAGGGGGGGGGCACGTTTTTTTGGGGTGTTTTGAGGGGACGGAGGGGGTGCCGCAAGGTGTTGTCTCCTCTGGGGTTTCTCCACGGGGTCCCAGCGCCAAGGGGCAGCTTCACACCTTCCCCTCCCCCCCCCCCCCAACCTCCATCCTCAGGCCAAAAAATAATTAAAAAAAAAAAAATTAAAAACTCTCCAAAGTCCCATCGCACCCCAGCCACCGTGGGGGGGGGGTCTACAGGGATGGGAGGGGGGCACCAAACCACCCCCCGCCCCCCCCCCCCCATGACCTGGTGTCCCCAACCCACAACCTCTCCCAGTCCCACCACCGCGACGCGGCAGCAGCTCCGGATCCAACGTCCCCCCCAACCAAGAGCTGACCCCCACCCCCCCACCCCCCCACCCCCCCCCCCCCACCTCCCACCCCGCTCCAGCTTTTCACCCCTTTCCCACCCCCCTCCTCTTCCTCCTACAACCGAGGCCAATCGACCCCCCGCCCGCGTCCCCGTCCCCCCCCCCCGGGCCAAGCGCCGCGCCCGGAGCTTTTAAACCTCGTTAAGAGTCGAGTTGATTGCATAAGGGAGATTAATTTAGGAGGAAGACGGCTGGAGAACGTCCATTAGGAGCCATCGGGCTGGAAAAATGGAGCTTTTTGAAACAGCATGGATTTTTTTGGGGGGGGGTGAGGGGTTTTTTGGTTATTGTTTGAGTTTAATTTGGGTTTTTTTGGGTTTTTTTTTTTTGAGCTCGCGCAAGCTGGAGAATTTTCCAGAGCAAATCTCCTGAGGGAAAACTTGATGGACACCATCACCGCGGTGGGGAGAGGGGCTCCAAGGTTGGGTTGCCACCCCCCCCCCGCCACGAGCAGGGCCACCTTCCACTAGCCCAGGTTGCCCAACTTGGCCTTGAACCCTTGCAGGGAGGAGGGGGCAGCCCGTTGTCCACCGTCAGCGTGAAGATGTTTTTTCACGAGGTGGCACCTGGTGGTGGGTGACTTTGGGTCTCCTGGCGCTGCCCAACCGCGCGGGGAGGGGGGGCTCGTCCCTCGGGGACGTTTGGGAGGTCCAGGAAAAGTCGCGGGTGAGGTTCAAGAGGACGGGGATGGGCTTCCCAGGTGGGGGGTGGATGACGTCCAAGGGATGTTTTGTGGTTGGAGGGTGGGAACTGGTTGGTGGGGTGGGATCGGGGTCACCACCTGAACCTCGGGGGGGACACCTGTGGCAGCAGTGGAGCCCCAAGAAGGAAGAGGAGGATGAAGTTCTCCCTTGCCCCAGCCCCAAGGACCCCAAACCCCACATTTCAACATCCTGGTGCACCTCAATGTCCATCCCCAAGCCCCTTTCTTCATGGAAATGGGTCAAAAAACCACAAGATTGGGGCAGGGTCTTGCTCCATGGGCACCCAACCTCCTGGTGAACCTCCGCACCCATCCCCAAGCTCCATTCTTCATGGAAATGGGTCAAAACCCCATGAGATTGGGGCAGGGTCTTGCTCCACGGGCACCCAACCCTCCTGGTGAACCTCAGTGTCCATCTCCAGGCTCCTCTTGGCCTGGAAATGGGTCAAGAAACCACGAGATTGGAGCAGGGTCGTGCTCCATGGGCACCCAACCTCCTGGTGAACCTCCACACCCATCCCCAAGCTCCATTCTTCATGGAAATGGGTCAAAAACCCACAAGATTGGGGCAGGGTCTTGCTCCACGGGCACCCAACCTCCTGGTGAACCTCAATGTCCATCTCCAGGCTCCTCTTGGCCTGGAAATGGGTCAAGAACCATTTGGGCTGGGAGATCTCATCGAGTCGTTAATTTATTTGTATTTTTGAATTTTGTGATGCCAGATGTTCCTCATCCTGGAGAACACCCAGCACTGTGGTCCCAGGGGTGGGGGGGGGACCTTGGTTCTTTGCAGGGGGGAAGGTGGAGGAGCAGGTGGGTGCAGGCAAGGGCTGGACCCACTGGTGGTGACCCCCAAATGTGTGTCCCCCCCCACCCCCTTGTCCCCACCACCCGGAAGGTGATGAATGAGGACACGGCCGAGGCGTGGAGCCTCCCAGGAAGCTTCACCGTCCAGAATCAAGGTGGGTGTGGGGTTTGGGGGGGGTCCCTGGTGACCCCCCCATGGGGTTGGGGGACCTGGGTTGTGCCCCCCAACCCCACCCCTGCTGAACCCCGTCATCTCACAGACGCTGAGGACAACTTTTAGGTCAACCTTGACTCCGTGGAGACGTCGGCACCGGTGGGTTCCCCACCCCAGTGGGTCACGGGGCAGCGGGGACACCCCGATTCCTGCTGACACCCTGTTTCCCCCCCCCCCCCACCCCCCCCTCTCCACATCCCAGCAGGTCCCTGAGGCCGGAGACGTTCTGAGCCCGTGGCAGGGTGGGGGGTGGCCACCACGACCACCCCATCGCTGCCCCAAACCTTCTTCAGGGGTGACCTTGACCCCCCCTCCCAGGGCGTCCTCATCCTCTTCTCGCGAGCACTTCTGGGGGGTCATGACCCCACTTTTGGGGTCATGACCCCACTTTTAGGGTGGTCACTTCACTAATTATCGTCACCGCACGGGTCACGACCTCCCACCCATCGGCACTTTCGGGCTGTGACCCCCAACTCCGGGGTCACGTCCCTACGTCCCCCCCCTCCCCAAACTCACCTCAAGGGTGAGGAGCCCCCCCCCCCCTCGCGCTGAAAACTGGGGCTGGACCCCCCCTTTTCTTCCCAATAAAGACACTAGAATGGCACTGGTGCTACTGGTTTGTACTGGGACAACCCCAGTGTAGACTTGGGGAGGGGGCAAGAGGCCCTTGTAGCCCCTTTTTTGGGGGGACACCCCCCACAGGGGACCCTCTAACCCCTCCCCACCGGGTAGGATGGGGGCCACGCCCCGGATTTTTTCAGTAGTCGTGGACTTTGCCCCCCCACCCCCGACACCTCCCGGCTGTCAGGTGAGGCGGAAAAAAAAAAAAAATTGAAAATAAAATTGCTAATTTTAGCACTCGGGGACGGGGCGGGGCGCGAATTGGCCGCGGGCCCAAGCGGTGGCACGCGAGCTGGGGCGCGTTTCCGCCTTTCCCAGCCTGCCACGGGGTGGGGGATGGGGGGGGGGGGGGGGGAGGGGTGTTCGTGGGGGGGTCATGGAGGGAGTGGGGGGCGTCCGGGGGGGGTCACTGGAGTCGTGGGGGTTGTGGGAATCGTTCTTGGGGGACTGGGGTTTGGGGGGCTGGTAGGGTTCAGGGGGAGCCACGGGGGGTGCTGGTGGGGTTTGGGGGGGGCCACTGGGACTTGGGGGGTTGATGGGGCTTAGGGGGAGCCACTTGGGGGGGTTGGTGGGGTTGAGGGGGAGAGACTTGGGGGACTGGTGGGGCTCAGGAGGGGGCACTGGGACTTGGGGGGCTGGTGGGGCTCAGGGGGAGCCACTTGGGGGGCTGGTGGGGTTCCGGGGGGCCACTGGGACTTGGGGGGCTGGTGGGATTCATGGGGGAGCCACTTGGGGGTCTGGTGGGGTTTGGGGGGGCCACTGGGACTTGGGGGGCTGGTGGGCTTCAGGGGGAGAGACTTGGGGGACTCATGGGGCTCAGGAAGGGGCACTGGGACTTGGGGGGCTGGTGGGGTTTGGGGGGGGCCACTGGGACTTAGGGGACTGGTGGGGTTCATGGGGGAGCCACTTGGGGGGCTGGTGGGGCTCAGGGGGAGGCACTTGGGGGGACTGGTGGGGCTCGGGGGGGGCCGCTTATGGGTCTCAAAGAGACCCACAGGCCGATGACATCACCAGTGGCCGTACAAGCTCAACGTGGCCCCGGTGGCAGGTGACCGACGTGTCCCCTGAAGCCTCCGTCTTCCCCGAGGCCCAGCGGGTTCCCACCACCCCCTTTTGGGGACACCCCCCCCCCCCAACCCTGTGTGTGTGTGTGTCCCCCGCCCCCCACATCTGCCCTTTGTCCCCGTCCCCGTGGGGCACGTGGGGAGGAGGCGTGAAATGTCCCCAAGGGTGGGGACAAGGACAAACTCTCCCGCCTGCGTCACCCCCCGGACTTGTACCTTTGGGAGGATCCAACCCAAGGGCCCTAATTACTCGCTCAGCAATTAACTCGTCTCCAATAATTTCCTGTCCTGGAGGGGGGGGGAGGGGTGTTTTTGGGGACGTTTAGGGCGGTTTTGGGCACCCCACGTCCAGCCCAACCCACGTGACACCACGGGAGCCACCTTGCGTGTCCCCAACCAACGCGTGGAAACGGGCCGGTGACAATAAAATTAAGTGGTTTTATTCGACTCTACACTCGCACGGGGAGGAAGAGGATGGTGGGTCTCGTGGTTTTTGTCACCCCCGAGACCCTCCCCCACACCCTCACCCCCACCCGTGTCCCTCCCCACCCCCCAGCCCCCGTCCACTTGTCCCTTGGGTGGCTCCACTCAAGGGATGACGATGTGGGACGGTCGCTCGATGTGGATCTGGGGAGGAAGGAGAGATGAGGAGGAGGAGGGCTGGGAAATGGGGGGTGGGGTGGCCCCACGGCACCGGTGGGGGGAGGGGAGGGGGGGGAGGACACAGGCTCAGGGTGCTGAGAACGTGGCACCCACCTTCTGCGAGGTGTCCACCATCTCCAGGTTGATGCAGGTGGTGCTGGGAGCCTCCAGACCTTGTGGGGTGGGAGGAGAGGTCACGGGGACACCCCAAAAAAATCCATGGCCACCAGCCCCTCTCCCCCCCCCACTAGCCCTCTTACCTTCGCACGTGGCCGCCTGGTTGCTGATGGCGAAGCCCTGGGAGCCGCCCCAGCTCTCGTCGGTGCTGCAGTAGAGCTCGGAGCGGGACGTCACCTTGTCCCTGCGCCGGTGGGGGGGAGGGAGATGGGTGACAACGGGACGTCCCATGGGACACCCCACCCCATGGGACACCCCATGGGACACCCCCATCCCATGGGACAACCCCACCCCATGGGACACCCCCACCCTATAGGACACCCCACAGGACACCCCATCCCATGGGACACCCCAACCCATGGGACACCCCACAGGACACCCCCCCACCCCACAGGACCCCCCCACCCCACTTGCCTGTACTCTTTCTTCTGCCTCTGAACCCGCAGCAGGAAGATGGTGAAGATGACGGTGGCCAAGACCAACCCGGCCACGGGCACCCCTACGGCCACCCCCACTTTGCTGATCCGTGACCTACAGGCGCTGTCTTGGTACCAAAACGCCGACTGGTCCTCGCACCTGGTGGGGGTGTCCACGCGGGTGAAAACAAGGTGCCGGCGTCACCCCAAACCCAAGGGGGACCCCCATTTTTTTGGGCGCTTACTCGCACTGTGGCCCCCCGCTTGCCACGCCGCAGGTGCCGTGGACGCAGATGTAGCGGTCGGGGGCTCGTTTGTCGCATCTGGTGATGCAGACGACGCCGGTGGCGGTGATGAGCGGTGAGTAGTAGGCCTTGAACTCCTCCGCGATGTGGTCGTCACACAGACCTGAGGGTGGACACCCCGGTGGCTCAGCGACGGGCGTGGCGGTGGCCCGAGGGGTCCCCACGTTGGGGGACAAACATCCTGTGGGTTCACTTACTCGATTCCACCTCTTCCACCCCGTAGTTGGTGACGTTGGTGAAGGCCGAGTTGAAACAAAAAGCACCTGGGATGGTGGGAGAAGGTGCTGATGGGCGCCCGTGGGCTCCAAACACCCCCAAAAAAAGGACTTTGCCCCGGTGGCAAGTGACACGTGGTCAGTGGGGGGGAAGGGGGGGACCACCAGCGTCACTCACAGTCGCTCCCTTCGCAGGTCTCGTTGCAGTCGGTGTAGTTGTTGAAGGCGCTGACGAGGTTCTTGGAGATGTTCTCCACCGTCTTGTTGGCCGTGGTGCTGGCCAGGACCTTCAGGAGGACGGTGTAGTTCACCACGATGCTGCCCTGGCTGAAAGGAGAAGGGACACCTCGGCTGCTGGTCCCATTCTGGAGAGCCAACTGGGACCAGTTTGGGGGTCCAAGTGTGGAGGGGACAACGTGGCCACTGTTACGTGGGGCTGGACCATCCTGAAGGAGCCCTGGGTGGCTTGGAGGGATGTGGTTGGCTCATTCTTGGAGAACATCACCTCAAGTTGAGCCCTGTGGGTCCCTTCACCCCAAATCACCCCCCCCCCCAGGGCAAATTTAGGGGGGGGGAGGTGTCAGCACCCCCTGAGGACACACCATCCGTGGTGGACACTCACCTCAGCTGGTGGATCACCACGTCTTGGTAGCCCTCTATGTGCTTGTAGACCTCCTTCATCTGGAAGACAAAGAGAAACCAGGGGGAGATCCGGCCACCATCCGTGTTGTGCCCCAAATGCCCCCCAAATCCCCCCCCAAGCCCCCGCCCGGCGCTGCCCCCGGCGTTGCCACGCCCTGACCTTCTCCTTGAAGTCCTTCTCGAACTCCTTGAACGCCGGAGACGAAGGATTTGCGAGATCGGTTGTGAATTCCCTGTTGTCCACCTTCGTCTTCATCTCCACCGTCGCATTCACCAGCACTTGGGCAAGAAGAAGGAGACCCGTAAGCCCACAACCGGGGCCCTTGGTCAGGGGACCAGCTCGGTCCCTCATGGTGGCCCCATTCTTGGGTCAGTCCCTTCTTGGTGGCCCCATTCCCAGGTTGGTCCCTCATGGTGGCGCCAGTGTTGGGTCCATCCCTTCTTGGTGGCCCCATTCTTGGGTCCGTCCCTTCCTGGTGGCCCCATTCCCAGGTTGGTCCCTCATGGTGGCCCCATTCTTGGGTCAGTCCCTTCTTGGTGGCCCCATTCCCAGTTTGGTCCCTCATGGTGGCCCCTTTCTTGGGTCCATCCCTTCCTGGTGGCCCCATTCCCAGTTTGGTCCCTCATGGTGGCCCAATTCTTGGGTCCATCCCTTCTTGGTGGCCCCATTCCCAGTTTGGTCCCTCATGGTGGCCCCATTCTTGGGTCCGTCCCTTCTTGGTGGCCCCATTCCCAGGCCGGTCCCTCAGCGGTGACCTCCACCCCCCACCCAGGTTGGTAGCCCCCACCCCGGCAGCCCCACGGCCCTGTGGCACACCCTGAGGGCTCCTTTACCATCTTTGACCTCAACGATGTCCTTGGCGAACTGGCACTCAGCCCCCTGGAAATTCGGGAGACACTGGCAAACGCCGTTGGCCCAGGTGCCGCCATTTTGGCAAATGGCGATTTCACAGAACTCGCCGTAGAACCCCCCGGGACAAATACACTTGTGGCCGTCCCACGTGGCCCCGTTCTGGCAATGACCTGGAAGAGGGACACGGGGACGTGGGGACAAGGGTCACACTCTGGGAAGCACCCACGGGTGCAAAGACACCTGGGAGAAGACAGGGTGCAGGTGGACGGCACGGGGGGGGTGGGGTGATGTGCTGCAAACGAAGAGGAAGACTCACCTGGATTGGTGGTGGTTGTGGGGGTGGTGGTTGTAGGAGGGGGCGTGGTGGTGGTGGTTGTAGGACTGGGGGTAGTTGTAGGGGTGGGGGTGGTTGTAGGGGTGGGGGTGGTTGTAGGACTGGGGGTAGTTGTAGGGGTGGGGGTGGTTGTAGGGGTGGGGGTAGTTGTAGGGGGGATGGTGGTTGTAGGGGTGGGGGTAGTTGTAGGGGTGGGGGTAGTTGTAGGGGTGGGGGTGGTTGTAGGACTGGGGGTAGTTGTAGGGGTGGGGGTAGTTGTAGGACTGGGGGTAGTTGTAGGGGGGATGGTGGTTGTAGGGGTGGGGGTAGTTGTAGGGGTGGGGGTAGTTGTAGGGGTGGGGGTGGTTGAAGGGGAGGTGGTGGTTGTAGGGGGGGTGGTGGTTGTAGGGGGGATAGAGGTTGTAGTGGAGGGGGTGGTAGTAGGGGGGGTAGTGGTTGTAGGGCTGGGAGTGGTAGTTGTAGTGGGGGGGGTGCTTGTAGGGGTGGGGCTGGTTGTAGTGGGGGTGGTGGATGTAGTGGGATGGGGGGTGGTGGTGGTTGCAGGGGGGGCGGTGGTTGTAGAGGGAGGGGTGGTGGGATGAATAGGAGCAGTGGTTGTAGTGGGGCGGTTGGTCGTGATGATGGTTGAAGTGGTGGGGGGTGGAGTGAGGGTTGTGGGGGTGGGCGAGGACAGAGTGATGGGGGTGGTTATAGGCCCAGTGGTGGCCGAGGTGTCCCCTGTCTCCTCCGTGGTCCCCAGAGTCCCCGTGGTGACATCAGAGCTGGGCGTGGTCACAGTGGAGGGTGGCTCAGTGGTGGCCGAGGTGTCCCCTGTCTCCTCCGTGGTCCCCAGAGTCCCTGTGGTGACATCAGAGGTGGGCGTGGTCACAGTGGAGGGTGGCTCAGTGGTGGCCGAGGTGTCCCCTGTCTCCTCCGTGGTCCCCAGAGTCCCCGTGGTGACATCAGAGCTGGGCGTGGTCACAGTGGAGGATGGGTCAGTGGTGGCCGAGGTGTCCCCTGTCTCCTCCGTGGTCCCCAGCGTCCCCGTGGTGACATCAGAGGTGGGTGTGGTCACAGTGGAGGATGGCTCAGTGGTGGCCGAGGTGTCCCCTGTCTCCTCCGTGGTCCCCAGTGTCCCCGTGGTGACATCAGAGTTGGGCGTGGACACAGTGGAGGATGGCTCAGTGGTGGCCGAGGTGTCCCCTGTCTCCTCCGTGGTCCCCAGTGTCCCCGTGGTGACATCAGAGCTGGGCGTGGTCACAGTGGAGGGTGGCTCAGTGGTGGCCGAGGTGTCCCCTGTCTCCTCCGTGGTCCCCAGAGTCCCCGTGGTGACATCAGAGCTGGGCGTGGTCACAGTGGGGGATGGCTCAGTGGTGGTGGAGGTGTCCCCTGTCTCCTCCGTGGTCCCCAGAGTCCCCGTGGTGACATCAGAGCTGGGCGTGGTCACAGTGGTGGCCGAGGTGTCCCCTGTCTCCTCCGTGGTCCCCAGTGTCCCCGTGGTGACATCAGAGGTGGGCGTGGTCACAGTGGAGGATGGCTCAGTGGTGGCTGAGGTGTCCCCTGTCTCCTCCGTCCCCGTGGTGACATCAGAGGTGGGCGTGGTCACAGTGGAGGGTGGCTCAGTGGTGGCCGAGGTGTCCCCTGTGTCCTCCGTGGTCCCCAGTGTCCCCGTGGTGACATCAGAGGTGGGCGTGGTCACAGTGGAGGGTGGCTCAGTGGTGGCCGAGGTGTCCCCTGTGTCCTCCGTGGTCCCCAGTGTCCCCGTGGTGACATCAGAGGTGGGCGTGGTCACAGTGGAGGATGGCTCAGTGGTGGCCGAGGTGTCCCCTGTCTCCTCCGTGGTCCCCAGAGTCCCCGTGGTGACATCAGAGCTGGGCGTGGTCACAGTGGTGGCCGAGGTGTCCCCTGTCTCCTCCGTGGTCCCCAGAGTCCCCGTGGTGACATCAGAGCTGGGCGTGGTCAGAGTGGAGGGTGGCTCAGTGGTGGCCGAGGTGTCCCCTGTCTCCTCCGTGGTCCCCAGAGTCCCCGTGGTGACATCAGAGCTGGGCGTGGTCACAGTGGAGGGTGGCTCAGTGGTGGCCGAGGTGTCCCCTGTCTCCTCCGTGGTCCCCAGAGTCCCCGTGGTGACATCAGAGCTGGGCGTGGTCAGAGTGGAGGATGGCTCAGTGGTGGCCGAGGTGTCCCCTGTCTCCTCCGTGGTCCCCAGAGTCCCCGTGGTGACATCAGAGCTGGGCGTGGTCACAGTGGAGGATGGCTCAGTGGTGGCCGAGGTGTCCCCTGTCTCCTCCGTGGTTCCCAGAGTCCCCGTGGTGACATCAGAGCTGGGCGTGGTCACATTGGAGGGTGGCTCAGTGGTGGCCGATGTGTCCCCTGTCTCCTCCGTGGTCCCCAGTGTCCCCGTGGTGACATCAGAGGTGGGCGTGGTCACAGTGGAGGGTGGCTCAGTGGTGGCCGAGGTGTCCCCTGTCTCCTCCGTGGTCCCCAGAGTCCCCGTGGTGACATCAGAGCTGGGCGTGGTCAGAGTGGAGGGTGGCTCAGTGGTGGCCGAGGTGTCCCCTGTCTCCTCCGTGGTCCCCAGAGTCCCCGTGGTGACATCAGAGCTGGGCGTGGTCACAGTGGAGGGTGGCTCAGTGGTGGCCGAGGTGTCCCCTGTCTCCTCCGTGGTCCCCAGAGTCCCCGTGGTGACATCAGAGCTGGGCGTGGTCAGAGTGGAGGATGGCTCAGTGGTGGCCGAGGTGTCCCCTGTCTCCTCCGTGGTCCCCAGTGTCCCCGTGGTGACATCAGAGCTGGGCGTGGTCACAGTGGAGGATGGCTCAGTGGTGGCCGAGGTGTCCCCTGTCTCCTCCGTGGTTCCCAGAGTCCCCGTGGTGACATCAGAGCTGGGCGTGGTCACAGTGGAGGATGGCTCAGTGGTGGCCGAGGTGTCCCCTGTCTCCTCCGTGGTCCCCAGAGTCCCCGTGGTGACATCAGAGCTGGGCGTGGTCACAGTGGAGGGTGGCTCAGTGGTGGCCGAGGTGTCCCCTGTCTCCTCCGTGGTCCCCAGAGTCCCCGTGGTGACATCAGAGCTGGGCGTGGTCACAGTGGGGGATGGCTCAGTGGTGGTGGAGGTGTCCCCTGTCTCCTCCGTGGTCCCCAGTGTCCCCGTGGTGACATCAGAGCTGGGCGTGGTCACAGTGGTGGCCGAGGTGTCCCCTGTCTCCTCCGTGGTCCCCAGAGTCCCCGTGGTGACATCAGAGCTGGGCGTGGTCAGAGTGGAGGATGGCTCAGTGGTGGCCGAGGTGTCCCCTGTCTCCTCCGTGGTCCCCAGAGTCCCCGTGGTGACATCAGAGCTGGGCGTAGTCACAGAGGAGGATGGCTCAGTGGTGGCCGAGGTGTCCCCTGTCTCCTCCGTGGTCCCCAGTGTCCCCGTGGTGACATCAGAGGTGGGCGTGGTCACAGTGGAGGATGGCTCAGTGGTGGCTGAGGTGTCCCCTGTCTCCTCCGTCCCCGTGGTGACATCAGAGGTGGGCGTGGTCACAGTGGAGGGTGGCTCAGTGGTGGCCGAGGTGTCCCCTGTGTCCTCCGTGGTCCCCAGAGTCCCCGTGGTGACATCATAGGTGGGCGTGGTCACAGTGGAGGATGGCTCAGTGGTGGCCGAGGTGTCCCCTGTCTCCTCCGTGGTCCCCAGAGTCCCCGTGGTGACATCAGAGCTGGGCGTGGTCACAGTGGAGGATGGCTCAGTGGTGGCCGAGGTGTCCCCTGTCTCCTCCGTGGTCCCCAGTGTCCCCGTGGTGACATCAGAGCTGGGCGTGGTCACAGTGGAGGGTGGCTCAGTGGTGGCCGAGGTGTCCCCTGTCTCCTCCGTGGTCCCCAGAGTCCCCGTGGTGACATCAGAGCTGGGCGTGGTCAGAGTGGAGGGTGGCTCAGTGGTGGCCGAGGTGTCCCCTGTCTCCTCCGTGGTCCCCAGAGTCCCCGTGGTGACATCAGAGCTGGGCGTGGTCACAGTGGAGGGTGGCTCAGTGGTGGCCGAGGTGTCCCCTGTCTCCTCCGTGGTCCCCAGAGTCCCCGTGGTGACATCAGAGCTGGGCGTGGTCACAGTGGAGGATGGCTCAGTGGTGGCCGAGGTGTCCCCTGTCTCCTCCGTGGTCCCCAGTGTCCCCGTGGTGACATCAGAGCTGGGCGTGGTCACAGTGGAGGATGGCTCAGTGGTGGCCGAGGTGTCCCCTGTCTCCTCCGTGGTTCCCAGAGTCCCCGTGGTGACATCAGAGCTGGGCGTGGTCACATTGGAGGGTGGCTCAGTGGTGGCCGATGTGTCCCCTGTCTCCTCCGTGGTCCCCAGTGTCCCCGTGGTGACATCAGAGCTGGGCGTGGTCACAGTGGAGGGTGGCTCAGTGGTGGCCGAGGTGTCCCCTGTCTCCTCCGTGGTCCCCAGAGTCCCCGTGGTGACATCAGAGCTGGGCGTGGTCAGAGTGGAGGATGGCTCAGTGGTGGCCGAGGTGTCCCCTGTCTCCTCCGTGGTCCCCAGTGTCCCCGTGGTGACATCAGAGCTGGGCGTGGTCACAGTGGAGGATGGCTCAGTGGTGGCCGAGGTGTCCCCTGTCTCCTCCGTGGTTCCCAGAGTCCCCGTGGTGACATCAGAGCTGGGCGTGGTCACAGTGGAGGATGGCTCAGTGGTGGCCGAGGTGTCCCCTGTCTCCTCCGTGGTCCCCAGAGTCCCCGTGGTGACATCAGAGCTGGGCGTGGTCACAGTGGAGGGTGGCTCAGTGGTGGCCGAGGTGTCCCCTGTCTCCTCCGTGGTCCCCAGAGTCCCCGTGGTGACATCAGAGCTGGGCGTGGTCACAGTGGGGGATGGCTCAGTGGTGGTGGAGGTGTCCCCTGTCTCCTCCGTGGTCCCCAGTGTCCCCGTGGTGACATCAGAGCTGGGCGTGGTCACAGTGGTGGCCGAGGTGTCCCCTGTCTCCTCCGTGGTCCCCAGAGTCCCCGTGGTGACATCAGAGCTGGGCGTGGTCAGAGTGGAGGATGGCTCAGTGGTGGCCGAGGTGTCCCCTGTCTCCTCCGTGGTCCCCAGAGTCCCCGTGGTGACATCAGAGCTGGGCGTAGTCACAGAGGAGGATGGCTCAGTGGTGGCCGAGGTGTCCCCTGTCTCCTCCGTGGTCCCCAGTGTCCCCGTGGTGACATCAGAGCTGGGCGTGGTCACAGTGGAGGGTGGCTCAGTGGTGGCCGAGGTGTCCCCTGTCTCCTCCGTGGTCCCCAGAGTCCCCGTGGTGACATCAGAGGTGGGCGTGGTCACAGTGGAGGGTGGCTCAGTGGTGGCCGAGGTGTCCCCTGTGTCCTCCGTGGTCCCCAGTGTCCCCGTGGTGACATCAGAGCTGGGCGTGGTCAGAGTGGAGGATGGCTCAGTGGTGGCCGAGGTGTCCCCTGTCTCCTCCGTCCCCGTGGTGACATCAGAGGTGGGCGTGGTCACAGTGGAGGATGGCTCAGTGGTGGCCGAGGTGTCCCCTGTCTCCTCCGTGGTCCCCAGAGTCCCCGTGGTGACATCAGAGCTGGGCGTGGTCACAGTGGTGGCCGAGGTGTCCCCTGTCTCCTCCGTGGTTCCCAGTGTCCCCGTGGTGACATCAGAGCTGGGCGTGGTCAGAGTGGAGGATGGCTCAGTGGTGGCCGAGGTGTCCCCTGTCTCCTCCGTGGTCCCCAGTGTACCCGTGGTGACATCAGAGCTGGGCGTGGTCACAGTGGAGGGTGGCTCAGTGGTGGCCGAGGTGTCCCCTGTCTCCTCCGTGGTCCCCAGAGTCCCCGTGGTGACATCAGAGCTGGGCGTGGTCACAGTGGAGGGTGGCTCAGTGGTGGCCGAGGTGTCCCCTGTCTCCTCCGTGGTCCCCAGAGTCCCCGTGGTGACATCAGAGCTGGGCGTGGTCACAGTGGAGGGTGGCTCAGTGGTGGCCGAGGTGTCCCCTGTCTCCTCCGTGGTCCCCAGAGTCCCCGTGGTGACATCAGAGCTGGGCGTGGTCACAGTGGAGGGTGGCTCAGTGGTGGCCGAGGTGTCCCCTGTCTCCTCCGTGGTCCCCAGAGTCCCCATGGTGACATCATAGGTGGGCGTGGTCACAGTGGAGGGTGGCTCAGTGGTGGCCGAGGTGTCCCCTGTCTCCTCCGTGGTCCCCAGAGTCCCCGTGGTGACATCAGAGCTGGGCGTGGTCACAGTGGAGGGTGGCTCAGTGGTGGCCGAGGTGTCCCCTGTCTCCTCCGTGGTCCCCAGAGTCCCCGTGGTGACATCAGAGGTAGGCGTGGTCACAGTGGAGGGTGGCTCAGTGGTGGCCGAGGTGTCCCCTGTCTCCTCCGTGGTCCCCAGTGTCCCCGTGGTGACATCAGAGCTGGGCGTGGTCACAGTGGAGGGTGGCTCAGTGGTGGCCGAGGTGTCCCCTGTCTCCTCCGTGGTCCCCAGAGTCCCCGTGGTGACATCAGAGGTGGGCGTGGTCACAGTGGAGGGTGGCTCAGTGGTGGCCGAGGTGTCCCCTGTCTCCTCCGTGGTCCCCAGAGTCCCCGTGGTGACATCAGAGGTGGGCGTGGTCACAGTGGAGGGTGGCTCAGTGGTGGCCGAGGTGTCCCCTGTCTCCTCCGTGGTCCCCAGTGTCCCCGTGGTGACATCAGAGGTGGGCGTGGTCAGAGTGGAGGATGGCTCAGTGGTGGCCGAGGTGTCCCCTGTCTCCTCCGTGGTCCCCAGAGTCCCCATGGTGACATCAGAGGT
This sequence comes from Strix uralensis, assembly GCF_047716275.1. Lineage (NCBI taxonomy): Eukaryota > Metazoa > Chordata > Aves > Strigiformes > Strigidae > Strix > Strix uralensis. The sequence continues at coordinate 19,014 of NW_027437030.1, forward strand.
GGGCGTGGTCACAGTGGAGGGTGGCTCAGTGGTGGCCGAGGTGTCCCCTGTCTCCTCCGTCCCCGTGGTGACATCAGAGCTGGGCGTGGTCACAGTGGAGGGTGGCTCAGTGGTGGCCGAGGTGTCCCCTGTCTCCTCCGTGGTCCCCAGAGTCCCCGTGGTGACATCAGAGCTGGGCGTGGTCACAGTGGAGGGTGGCTCAGTGGTGGCCGAGGTGTCCCCTGTCTCCTCCGTGGTCCCCAGAGTCCCCGTGGTGACATCAGAGGTGGGCGTGGTCACAGTGGAGGATGGCTCAGTGGTGGCCGAGGTGTCCCCTGTCTCCTCCGTGGTCCCCAGAGTCCCCGTGGTGACATCAGAGCTGGGCGTGGTCAGAGTGGAGGATGGCTCAGTGGTGGCCGAGGTGTCCCCTGTCTCCTCCGTGGTCCCCAGTGTCCCCGTGGTGACATCAGAGCTGGGCGTGGTCACAGTGGAGGGTGGCTCAGTGGTGGCCGAGGTGTCCCCTGTCTCCTCCGTGGTCCCCAGAGTCCCCGTGGTGACATCAGAGCTGGGCGTGGTCAGAGTGGAGGGTGGCTCAGTGGTGGCCGAGGTGTCCCCTGTCTCCTCCGTGGTCCCCAGAGTCCCCGTGGTGACATCAGAGCTGGGCGTGGTAACAGTGGAGGATGGCTCAGTGGTGGCCGAGGTGTCCCCTGTCTCCTCCGTCCCCGTGGTGACATCAGAGGTGGGCGTGGTCACAGTGGAGGATGGCTCAGTGGTGGCCGAGGTGTCCCCTGTCTCCTCCGTGGTCCCCAGAGTCCCCGTGGTGACATCAGAGCTGGGCGTGGTCACAGTGGTGGCCGAGGTGTCCCCTGTCTCCTCCGTGGTTCCCAGTGTCCCCGTGGTGACATCAGAGCTGGGCGTGGTCAGAGTGGAGGGTGGCTCAGTGGTGGCCGAGGTGTCCCCTGTCTCCTCCGTGGTCCCCAGAGTCCCCGTGGTGACATCAGAGCTGGGCGTGGTCACAGTGGAGGGTGGCTCAGTGGTGGCCGAGGTGTCCCCTGTCTCCTCCGTGGTCCCCAGAGTCCCCGTGGTGACATCAGAGCTGGGCGTGGTCACAGTGGAGGGTGGCTCAGTGGTGGCCGAGGTGTCCCCTGTCTCCTCCGTCGTCCCCAGAGTCCCCATGGTGACATCATAGGTGGGCGTGGTCACAGTGGAGGGTGGCTCAGTGGTGGCCGAGGTGTCCCCTGTCTCCTCCGTGGTCCCCAGAGTCCCCGTGGTGACATCAGAGGTAGGCGTGGTCACAGTGGAGGGTGGCTCAGTGGTGGCCGAGGTGTCCCCTGTCTCCTCCGTGGTCCCCAGTGTCCCCGTGGTGACATCAGAGCTGGGCGTGGTCACAGTGGAGGGTGGCTCAGTGGTGGCCGAGGTGTCCCCTGTCTCCTCCGTGGTCCCCAGAGTCCCCGTGGTGACATCAGAGGTGGGCGTGGTCACAGTGGAGGGTGGCTCAGTGGTGGCCGAGGTGTCCCCTGTCTCCTCCGTGGTCCCCAGTGTCCCCGTGGTGACATCAGAGGTGGGCGTGGTCACAGTGGAGGATGGCTCAGTGGTGGCCGAGGTGTCCCCTGTCTCCTCCGTGGTCCCCAGAGTCCCCGTGGTGACATCAGAGCTGGGCGTGGTCACAGTGGTGGCCGATGTGTCCCCTGTCTCCTCCGTGGTTCCCAGTGTCCCCGTGGTGACATCAGAGCTGGGCGTGGTCAGAGTGGAGGATGGCTCAGTGGTGGCCGAGGTGTCCCCTGTCTCCTCCGTGGTCCCCAGAGTCCCCGTGGTGACATCAGAGGTGGGCGTGGTCAGAGTGGAGGATGGCTCAGTGGTGGCCGAGGTGTCCCCTGTCTCCTCCGTGGTCCCCAGAGTCCCCATGGTGACATCAGAGGTGGGCGTGGTCACAGTGGAGGGTGGCTCAGTGGTGGCCGAGGTGTCCCCTGTCTCCTCCGTCCCCGTGGTGACATCAGAGCTGGGCGTGGTCACAGTGGAGGGTGGCTCAGTGGTGGCCGAGGTGTCCCCTGTCTCCTCCGTGGTCCCCAGAGTCCCCGTGGTGACATCAGAGCTGGGCGTGGTCACAGTGGAGGGTGGCTCAGTGGTGGACGAGGTGTCCCCTGTCTCCTCCGTGGTCCCCAGAGTCCCCATGGTGACATCAGAGCTGGGCGTGGTCACAGTGGAGGGTGGCTCAGTGGTGGCCGAGGTGTCCCCTGTCTCCTCCGTGGTCCCCAGTGTCCCCGTGGTGACATCAGACCTGGGCGTGGTCACAGTGGTGGCCGAGGTGTCCCCTGTCTCCTCCGTGGTTCCCAGTGTCCCCGTGGTGACATCAGAGCTGGGCGTGGTCACAGTGGAGGATGGCTCAGTGGTGGCCGAGGTGTCCCCTGTCTCCTCCGTGGTCCCCAGTGTCCCCGTGGTGACATCAGAGGTGGGCGTGGTCACAGTGGAGGATGGCTCAGTGGTGGCCGAGGTGTCCCCTGTCTCCTCCGTGGTCCCCAGAGTCCCCGTGGTGACATCAGAGGTGGGCGTGGTCACAGTGGAGGGTGGCTCAGTGGTGGCCGAGGTGTCCCCTGTCTCCTCCGTGGTCCCCAGAGTCCCCGTGGTGACATCAGAGCTGGGCGTGGTCACAGTGGAGGGTGGCTCAGTGGTGGCCGAGGTGTCCCCTGTCTCCTCCGTGGTCCCCAGTGTCCCCGTGGTGACATCAGAGCTGGGCGTGGTCAGAGTGGAGGATGGCTCAGTGGTGGCCGAGGTGTCCCCTGTCTCCTCCGTGGTCCCCAGAGTCCCCGTGGTGACATCAAAGGTGGGCGTGGTCACAGTGGAGGATGGCTCAGTGGTGACCGAGGTGTCCCCTGTCTCCTCCGTGGTCCCCAGAGTCCCCGTGGTGACATCAGAGGTGGGCGTGGTCACAGTGGAGGGTGGCTCAGTGGTGGCCGAGGTGTCCCCTGTCTCCTCCGTGGTCCCCAGTGTCCCCGTGGTGACATCAGAGCTGGGCGTGGTCACAGTGGTGGCCGAGGTGTCCCCTGTCTCCTCCGTGGTTCCCAGTGTCCCCGTGGTGACATCAGAGCTGGGCGTGGCCACAGTGGAGGATGGCTCAGTGGTGGCCGAGGTGTCCCCTGTCTCCTCCGTGGTCCCCAGAGTCCCCGTGGTGACATCAGAGCTGGGCGTGGTCACAGTGGAGGGTGGCTCAGTGGTGGCCGAGGTGTCCCCTGTCTCCTCCGTGGTCCCCAGAGTCCCTGTGGTGACATCAGAGCTGGGCGTGGTCACAGTGGAGGGTGGCTCAGTGGTGGCCGAGGTGTCCCCTGTCTCCTCCGTGGTCCCCAGAGTCCCTGTGGTGACATCAGAGCTGGGCGTGGTCACAGTGGAGGGTGGCTCAGTGGTGGCCGAGGTGTCCCCTGTCTCCTCCGTGGTCCCCAGAGTCCCCGTGGTGACATCAGAGCTGGGCGTGGTCACAGTGGAGGGTGGCTCAGTGGTGGCCGAGGTGTCCCCTGTCTCCTCCGTGGTCCCCAGAGTCCCCGTGGTGACATCAGAGCTGGGAGTGGTCACAGTGGAGGGTGGCTCATTGGTGGCCGAGGTGTCCCCTGTCTCCTCCGTGGTCCCCAGTGTCCCCGTGGTGACATCAGAGGTGGGCGTGGTCACAGTGGAGGATGGCTCAGTGGTGGCCGAGGTGTCCCCTGTCTCCTCCGTGGTCCCCAGAGTCCCCGTGGTGACATCAGAGCTGGGCGTGGTCAGAGTGGAGGATGGCTCAGTGGTGGCCGAGGTGTCCCCTGTCTCCTCCGTGGTCCCCAGAGTCCCCATGGTGACATCAGAGGTGGGCGTGGTCACAGTGGAGGGTGGCTCAGTGGTGGCCGAGGTGTCCCCTGTCTCCTCCGTGGTCCCCAGAGTCCCCGTGGTGACATCAGAGGTGGGCGTGGTCACAGTGGAGGGTGGCTCAGTGGTGGCCGAGGTGTCCCCTGTCTCCTCCGTGGTCCCCAGTGTCCCCGTGGTGACATCAGAGCTGGGCGTGGTCACAGTGCAGGGTGGCTCAGTGGTGGCCGAGGTGTCCCCTGTCTCCTCCGTGGTCCCCAGAGTCCCCGTGGTGACATCAGAGCTGGGCGTGGTCACAGTGGAGGGTGGCTCAGTGGTGGCCGAGGTGTCCCCTGTCTCCTCCGTGGTCCCCAGAGTCCCCGTGGTGACATCAGAGCTGGGCGTGGTCACAGTGGAGGGTGGCTCAGTGGTGGCCGAGGTGTCCCCTGTCTCCTCTGTCGTCCCCAGTGTCCCCGTGGTGACATCAGAGCTGGGCGTGGTCACAGTGGAGGGTGGCTCAGTGGTGGCCGAGGTGTCCCCTGTCTCCTCCGTGGTCCCCAGAGTCCCCATGGTGACATCAGAGCTGGGCGTGGTCACAGTGGAGGGTGGCTCAGTGGTGGCCGAGGTGTCCCCTGTCTCCTCCGTCCCCGTGGTGACATCAGAGGTGGGCGTGGTCACAGTGGAGGGTGGCTCAGTGGTGGCCGAGGTGTCCCCTGTCTCCTCCGTGGTCCCCAGTGTCCCCGTGGTGACATCAGAGCTGGGCGTGGTCACAGTGGTGGCCGAGGTGTCCCCTGTCTCCTCCGTGGTTCCCAGTGTCCCCGTGGTGACATCAGAGCTGGGTGTGGTCACAGTGGAGGATGGCTCAGTGGTGGCCGAGGTGTCCCCTGTCTCCTCCGTGGTCCCCAGTGTCCCCGTGGTGACATCAGAGCTGGGCGTGGTCAGAGTGGAGGATGGCTCAGTGGTGGCCGAGGTGTCCACTGTCTCCTCCGTGGTCCCCAGAGTCCCCGTGGTGACATCAAAGGTGGGCGTGGTCACAGTGGAGGATGGCTCAGTGGTGGCCGAGGTGTCCCCTGTCTCCTCCGTGGTCCCCAGAGTCCCCGTGGTGACATCAGAGCTGGGCGTGGTCACAGTGGAGGGTGGCTCAGTGGTGGCCGAGGTGTCCCCTGTCTCCTCCGTGGTCCCCAGTGTCCCCGTGGTGACATCAGAGGTGGGCGTGGTCACAGTGGAGGATGGCTCAGTGGTGGCCGAGGTGTCCCCTGTCTCCTCCGTGGTCCCCAGAGTCCCCGTGGTGACACCAGAGCTGGGAGTGGTCACAGTGGAGGATGGCTCAGTGGTGGCCGAGGTGTCCCCTGTCTCCTCCGTGGTCCCCAGAGTCCCCGTGGTGACATCAGAGCTGGGCGTGGTCAGAGTGGAAGATGGCTCAGTGGTGGCCGAGGTGTCCCCTGTCTCCTCCGTGGTCCCCAGAGTCCCCGTGGTGACATCAGAGCTGGGCGTGGTCACAGTGGGGGATGGCTCAGTGGTGGCCGAGGTGTCCCCTGTCTCCTCCGTGGTCCCCAGAGTCCCCGTGGTGACATCAGAGCTGGGAGTGGTCACAGTGGAGGGTGGCTCAGTGGTGGCCGAGGTGTCCCCTGTCTCCTCCGTGGTCCCCAGAGTCCCCGTGGTGACATCAGAGGTGGGCGTGGTCACAGTGGAGGGTGGCTCAGTGGTGGCCGAGGTGTCCCCTGTCTCCTCCGTGGTCCCCAGAGTCCCCGTGGTGACATCAAAGGTGGGCGTGGTCACAGTGGAGGATGGCTCAGTGGTGGCCGAGGTGTCCCCTGTCTCCTCCGTGGTCCCCAGAGTCCCCGTGGTGACATCAGAGGTGGGCGTGGTCACAGTGGAGGGTGGCTCAGTGGTGGCCGAGGTGTCCCCTGTCTCCTCCGTGGTCCCCAGTGTCCCCGTGGTGACATCAGAGGTGGGCGTGGTCACAGTGGAGGATGGCTCAGTGGTGGCCGAGGTGTCCCCTGTCTCCTCCGTGGTCCCCAGAGTCCCCGTGGTGACACCTGAGCTGGGAGTGGTCACAGTGGAGGGTGGCTCAGTGGTGGCCGAGGTGTCCCCTGTCTCCTCCGTGGTCCCCAGAGTCCCCGTGGTGACATCAGAGCTGGGCGTGGTCACAGTGGGGGATGGCTCAGTGGTGGCCGAGGTGTCCCCTGTCTCCTCCGTGGTCCCCAGAGTCCCCGTGGTGACATCAGAGCTGGGCGTGGTCACAGTGGGGGATGGCTCAGTGGTGGCCGAGGTGTCCCCTGTCTCCTCCGTGGTCCCCAGAGTCCCCGTGGTGACATCAGAGCTGGGAGTGGTCACAGTGGAGGGTGGCTCAGTGGTGGCCGAGGTGTCCCCTGTCTCCTCCGTGGTCCCCAGAGTCCCCGTGGTGACATCAGAGGTGGGCGTGGTCACAGTGGAGGGTGGCTCAGTGGTGGCCGAGGTGTCCCCTGTCTCCTCCGTGGTCCCCAGAGTCCCTGTGGTGACATCAGAGCTGGGCGTGGTCACAGTGGAGGGTGGCTCAGTGGTGGCCGAGGTGTCCCCTGTCTCCTCCGTGGTCCCCAGTGTCCCCGTGGTGACATCAGAGCTGGGCGTGGTCAGAGTGGAGGATGGCTCAGTGGTGGCCGAGGTGTCCCCTGTCTCCTCCGTGGTCCCCAGTGTCCCCGTGGTGACATCAGAGCTGGGCGTGGTCACAGTGGAGGATGGCTCAGTGGTGGCCGAGGTGTCCCCTGTCTCCTCCGTGGTCCCCAGAGTCCCCGTGGTGACATCAGAGGTGGGCGTGGTCACAGTGGAGGGTGGCTCAGTGGTGGCCGAGGTGTCCCCTGTCTCCTCCGTGGTCCCCAGTGTCCCCGTGGTGACATCAGAGCTGGGCGTGGTCACAGTGGAGGGTGGCTCAGTGGTGGCCGAGGTGTCCCCTGTCTCCTCCGTGGTCCCCAGAGTCCCCGTGGTGACATCAGAGGTGGGCGTGGTCAGAGTGGAGGATGGCTCAGTGGTGGCCGAGGTGTCCCCTGTCTCCTCCGTGGTCCCCAGAGTCCCCATGGTGACATCAGAGGTGGGCGTGGTCACAGTGGAGGGTGGCTCAGTGGTGGCCGAGGTGTCCCCTGTCTCCTCCGTGGTCCCCAGAGTCCCCGTGGTGACATCAGAGGTGGGCGTGGTCACAGTGGAGGGTGGCTCAGTGGTGGCCGAGGTGTCCCCTGTCTCCTCCGTGGTCCCCAGAGTCCCCGTGGTGACATCAGAGCTGGGCGTGGTCACAGTGGAGGGTGGCTCAGTGGTGGCCGAGGTGTCCCCTGTCTCCTCCGTGGTCCCCAGAGTCCCCGTGGTGACATCAGAGCTGGGCGTGGTCACAGTGGAGGGTGGCTCAGTGGTGGCCGAGGTGTCCCCTGTCTCCTCCGTGGTCCCCAGTGTCCCCGTGGTGACATCAGAGGTGGGCGTGGTCACAGTGGAGGATGGCTCAGTGGTGGCCGAGGTGTCCCCTGTCTCCTCCGTGGTCCCCAGAGTCCCCGTGGTGACATCAGAGCTGGGAGTGGTCACAGTGGAGGGTGGCTCAGTGGTGGCCGAGGTGTCCCCTGTCTCCTCCGTGGTCCCCAGTGTCCCCGTGGTGACATCAGAGCTGGGCGTGGTCACAGTGGAGGGTGGCTCAGTGGTGGCCGAGGTGTCCCCTGTCTCCTCCGTGGTCCCCAGAGTCCCCGTGGTGACATCAGAGGTGGGCGTGGTCACAGTGGAGGGTGGCTCAGTGGTGGCCGAGGTGTCCCCTGTCTCCTCCGTGGTCCCCAGAGTCCCCGTGGTGACATCAGAGCTGGGAGTGGTCACAGTGGAGGGTGGCTCAGTGGTGGCCGAGGTGTCCCCTGTCTCCTCCATGGTCCCCAGAGTCCCCGTGGTGACATCAGAGCTGGGCGTGGTCACAGTGGAGGGTGGCTCAGTGGTGGCCGAGGTGTCCCCTGTCTCCTCCGTGGTCCCCAGAGTCCCCGTGGTGACTTCAGAGCTGGGCGTGGTCACAGTGGAGGGTGGCTCAGTGGTGGCCGATGTGTCCCCGGTGTCTTCCGTGGTTCCCTGAGTCCCTGTGGTGACATCAGAGGTGGGCGTGGTCACAGTGGAGGGTGGCTCAGTGGTGGCCGAGGTGTCCCCTGTGTCCTCCGTGGTTCCCAGAGTCCCTGTGGTGACATCAGAGGTGGGCGTGGTCACAGTGGAGGGTGGCCCAGTAGTGGCTGAGGAGTCCCCTGTCTCCTCCGTGGTCCCCAGAGTCCCCGTGGTCACATCGGATCTGGTCGTTCCCCCACTTCCCCCCTGTAACAGAACGTCCCTCCTCAGCCGTGTCTGTCCCTTCTTCTCAACTGGGACCAGTGTGTTTCTCCCACTGGTGGCCACTGGTGGATCTTCATGTCCTCTGTTCAGCTTCACCTCGATGCCATGAGGTGGCCCCGGCCACGTCTTTAGCCAAGACCAGCGGGCTGGTTGCCCTTTGTCCCACGGCTCTTGCTGGTCCGTGTCGTCTGTGGGGGGAGGGTGTCATAAGTTTGGGGGGTCCCAAGGGCCTTTGGGTCTTCACCCGCTGCTCTGATGGCTGCACCCAGGGTCCACGTGTGGGTGCCACCCCCCTCCCTGGGTGGGCCCTGACACCCCTTGGTCCCCTCCTGCCATCTCGTACACGTCAACACCTGCCCTGGCCCCACAAACACCTGCATCCCCCCAAACCCCACAGACCCCCCAAAAACCCCCATCCACTCTTGACCAACACCCCTCAAAGACCCACCCTTGGTTCTCCAAAGACCCCCCAGACCCCCCAAGACCCCCAGTTGGGTCCCAAAAATTCCCAGACCCTCAAAGACCCCCATCCACCCTTGACCAACATCCCTCCAAAGACCCCCCAGGACCTTCCAAGACCCCAGAGGCACCCCAAAAACTCATGGACCCCCCAAGACCCCCATCCACCGTTGACCAACACCCCTCAAAGACCCACCCTCAGTTCTCCAAAGACCCCCCAGCCCCCCCCAAGACCCCCAGTTGGGTTCCAAAGACCCCCAAACCCCCCAAGGACCCCCATCCACCGTTGACCAACACCCCCCAATGACCCACCCTTGGTTCTCCAAAGAACCTCCAGTTTCTGAAGACCCCCCAGTTGGGTCCCAAAGACTCACAAACATCCCCCCAAGACCCCTGGACCCTCAAAAACCCCAATTCCTGCTCTTTGGGGGCCAAAACCAGCCCTGCAACACGAAGTCCTTGGAGGATCTCGGAGGTCCTTGGAGGACCTGCGGTCCCACCCCTGTGTCCCCAAGGTGGCCCCACGGTGACGTCGACGCTGCCACGGTGGGGTGGGAGGTCCCAGCACCCACCTCGCATGATGATGAGGAAACAGATGAAGACCACGGCCAGGCTGCCCCACAGACGACCCCCCATCTCTTTGGAGCTCGGAATTTGGGGGGGGTGGGGGGGGGGTGACCCCAGCACGTTGATCTGTCACCAACCGTGGGTGCAGCCGGAATGGGACACGGCCGGTCACCGGGGGGGACCTTTGGCCCCAGGTAGGAGGGATGAAACCTGAGCCGCGGGTGCCGGGAGCAAAGTGACGGGTGCCAACACCCAGTTCCCGGCAGAGACGTTGCCCCACGGGACACGTCGTGTCACAGGGTGCCCCAACACCCTCCCCCGAGGTCCAGGAGACCCCCAGGGCCTGTCCCCACCGGCCACGGTTTGGTCCCACCCTGGAGGGAGGTGGGCGGGGTGGCGGGAGGAGGGTGGGGAGAGGGATGTGATGGGAATGGGGACGTGGGACAGGGAGTGGGATGGGGGACGTGGGGGTGGGGGACGTGGGGTGGGGACGGGGGACATGGGGTGAGGACCCAAGATGGGGACGTGGGATGTGGGGTGGGGACGTGGAACGTGGTGTAGGGACATGGGGTGTGGAGTGGGGATGTGGGACGTGGGGTGGGGACCCGTGATGGGGACGTGGGACATGGAATGGGGACAGGGGACATGGGATGGGGACAAGGGACGTGGGGTGGGGACGTGGGACACGGGTTGGGGACGTGGGGTGGGGACATGGGGTGGAGACATGGGTTGGGGATGTGGGACAGGGGATGGGGACCCAAGATGGGGACGTGGGACATGGAATGGGGACAGGGGACATGGGATGGGGACATGGGACGTGGGGTGGGGACAGGGGACATGGGGTGAGGACCCAAGATGGGGACGTGGGATGTGGGGTGGGGACGTGGGACGTGGTGTAGGGACATGGGGCGTGGAGTGGGGATGTGGGACAGGGGGTGGGGACCCGAGATGGGGACGTGGGACGTGGGGTGGGGACCCGAGATGGGGACGTGGGACAGGGGACGGGGACGTGGGACATGGGGTGGGGACAGGGGACAGGAGATGGGGACATGGGACATGGGGTGGGGTCTCAAGATGGGGACGTGGGACAGAGGATCAAGACGTGGGATGTGGTGTAGGGACACGGGACACGGGATGGGGACACGGGACAGGGGATGGGGACGTGGGACATAGAGTGGGGACATGGGGTGGGGACCCGCGACAGGGACGTGGGACAGGCCTGGGAAGGCAGCACCAGGCTGGGGACATCAGGTGACAATGTCGGTACCTGGCCGATGTCCCCCACCCCAGCCACTCCCCGTGGGGGACGTGGGGACCCCACGGGTCCCCTCTAGGCCCCCCCTGACCCCTGTAGGGGACAGGGCCAGCCACCACCCCTCTGTGGCCCCACCCCGGTGCCACCAAACCCTGTGGAGACCCCACGGAAGGGACATGGAGGAGGGACACGGGGGGCCACGGTGGCCTCGGGGTGGTGGTGGTGGCACTCTACGGGGTGATGGTGTCCCCACGGGGCCACGATGTCCCTGTGATGTCCCCACAGTGTCCCAACGACATCCCCACGGTGCCACGGTGTCCCCACGACGTCCCCATGATGTTCCCATGGTGCCACAATGTCCCCACAGTGTCTCCACAGTGTCCCCATGATGTCCCCACAGTACCACGCTGTCCCCATGGTGTCCCTGTGGTGTCCCCATGATGTCCCCACAGTGCCACGATGTCCCCGCACTGTCCCCACAGTGCCACGGTGTCCTTACAGTGTCCCCTCAGTGTCCCCACAACGTCCACATGGTGCAAAAATGTCCCCACGGTGCCACAACGTCCCCACGGTGTCCCTGTGGTGTCCCCACCACATCCCCACGATGTCCCCACGACGTCCCCACGGTGTCCCCATGATGCTCCCACAGTGCCACAGTGTCCCCACAGTGTCCCCACGGTGCCACGATGTCCCCACAGTGTCTCCACAGTGTCCCCATGATGTCCCCACAGTACCACGATGTCCCCACGGTGTCCCTGTGGTGTCTCCATGATGTCCCCATGGTGCCACGATGTCCCCACGGTGTCCCTGTGGTGTCCCCACCACATCCCCACGATGTCCCCATGGTGTCCACGTGGTGTCCCCGTGCTGTCCCCGTGCTGTCCCCACCCACGGCCAGCAGCGTTCCTGGTCGGAAGCCACCCCGTGCCCAGAAGCCATCGAAGTCACCTGAGGGTGTCACCAAGCGAGGGACAGGCACAAACGTGTCCTTGAGCGGGTGTCACCCCCCCCACCCCAAGTGACGTCACCCCGGGGGTGACAAGGGGTCCCCTGTGGGGAGGGGACAAGCTCAGGTCGTCTTGGGGGAGGGGGGGGGGTGGCACAGTGACACCCTTGTGGGGTGGCAGTGCCATGGGTGGGGGTGACAATGCTGGGGGGTGACAAGGCCACGGGGTGACAGGTTTGGGGGCTGTGTGAGTTTTGGGGTGAATCTCTTCAGTTTTGGGGTATGGTGAGAGTTGGGGGGATCCGGGTGGATTTTGGGGTGAATCTGTCCCGGTTTGGGTCTGTGTAAGGTTTTGGGGCGAATCTCTTCAGTTTTGGGGTCTGGTGACAGTTGAGGGGGGATCCAGGTGAATTTTGGGGTGAATCTGTCCCGGTTTGGGTCTGTGTAAGGTTTTGGGGCAAATCTCTTCAGTTTTGGGGTCTGGTGACAGTTGAGGGGGGATCCAGGTGAATTTTGGGGTGAATCTGTCCCGGTTTGGGTCTGTGTAAGGTTTTGGGGCAAATCTCTTCAGTTTTGGGGTCTGGTGACAGTTGAGGGGGGATCCAGGTGAATTTTGGGGTGAATCTGTCCCGGTTTGGGTCTGTGTAAGGTTTTGGGGCAAATCTCTTCAGTTTTGGGGTCTGGTGACAGTTGAGGGGGGATCCAGGTGAATTTTGGGGTGAATCTGTCCCGGTTTGGGTCTGTGTAAGGTTTTGGGGTGAATCTCTTCAGTTTCGGGGTCTGGTGACAGTTGAGGGGGGATCCAGGTGAATTTTGGGGTGAATCTGTCCCGGTTTGGGTCTGTGTAAGGTTTTGGGGTGAATCTCTTCAGTTTTGGGGTCTGGTGACAGTTGAGGGGGGATCCAGGTGAATTTTGGGGTGAATCTGTCCCGGTTTGGGTCTGTGTAAGGTTTTGGGGTGAATCTCTTCAGTTTTGGGGTCTGGTGACAGTTGAGGGGGGATCCAGGTGAATTTTGGGGTGAATCTGTCCCGGTTTGGGTCTGTGTAAGGTTTTGGGGCAAACCTCTTCAGTTTTGGGTTCCAGTGAGAGTTTGTGGTGGGTTCCAGGTGGATTTTGGGGTCAATCCACAGGGTTTTGGGGTCCGTGGGAGTTTTGGGGTGGATCCAGGTGGTTTTGGGGTGAATTCGGGCAGGTTTGGGGCAGGTTTGGACGTGCCCCCCGCCCCGCCCCCCCCCCCCCCGGCCCCACAGGAAGCGCCTGGACCCGGCTGAGTCACCCCGGACTGAGTCACCCGGGGGGGGGCAGGGGGGGGGCTGGGTGCTGGGGGGTGGGTGCTGGGGGGGGGTCTGGGTGCTGGGGGGGTGATGGTTGGGTGCTGGGGGGGGGCTGGGGGCTGGGGGAGGGGGCTGGGGGGGCTGGGTGATGGGATGTGGGTGCTGGGGGGGGTGATGGGTGCTGGGCAGGGGGTCTGGGTGCTGGGTTGGGGTGCTGGGGGGTGCTGGGGGGGTGATGGGTGCTGGGGGGGCTGGGTGCTGGGATGTGGGTGCTGGGGGGGGTGATGGGTGCTGGAGGGGTGATGGGGGCTGGGGGGGGGGTCTGGGTGCTGGGTTGGGGTGATGGGGGGGTGCTGGGGGGGTGATGGGTGCTGGGGGGGCTGGGGGGTGCTGGGTGCTGGATGTGGGTGCTGGGGGGGGTGATGGGTGCTGGGAGGGGTGATGGGGGCTGGGGGGGGGGTCTGGGTGCTGGGGGGGTTCGGGGGGGGTCCGGGTGCTGGGGGGGTGATGGGTGCTGGGCAGGGGGTCTGGGTGCTGGGTTGGGGTGATGGGGGGGTGCTGGGGGGGGTGATGGGTGCTGGGCGGGGGCTCTGGGTGCTGGGTGGGGTTCGGGGGGTGATGGGTGCTGGGGGATGATGGGTGCTGGGGGGGTGATGGGTGCTGGGGGGGGGGTCTGGGTGCTGGGGGGGGTTCGGGGGTGATGGGTGCTGGGGGGGCTGGGGGGGGCTGGGTGCTGGGATGTGGGTGCTGGGGGGTGATGGGTGCTGGGGGGTGTTGGGGGGGTCTGGGTGCTGGGGGGGGTGATGGGTGCTGGGCGGGGGCTCTGGGTGCTGGGTGGGGTTCGGGGGGTGCTGGGTGCTGGGGGGGTGCTGGGTGCTGGGGGGGTGATGGGTGCTGGGGGGGTTCGGGGGGTGCTGGGGGTGTTGGGGGGGGGGCTGGGTGCTGGGACGTGGGTGCTGGAGGCGGCTGGGGGGGGTCGGGGGGGTGCTGGGTGCTGAGGGGGGGCTCTGGGGGGTGCTGGGTTCTGGATGAGGGTGCTGGGGGGGGGTGCTGGGTGCCCCCCCCGTGTCTCACACACGTGTCCGTGCCCCCCCCCCCCCCCCCCCGCGTGTCTGAGCGTGACGGTTCGTGTCCCCCCCCCCCGCCCCCGCCGTGAATAATCCCCTTCCCGGCGCCTTTTTTGGGGTGGAAAAGCCGCGAATTTGGGTTTCTGAGGAAATTCCTCTCCCCTTACTCCTTCCCCTGCCCCCCCCCCCGCCCTCACAATGGCCAATTTTGGGCAAAAAACCACCGGAAAAAGAGGATTTTCCAGCTCAACCCCAATACGAGCCCCGGGAGAATCCCCCAAGGGAGGGGGGGGGGGGGGGACACACACAGACACGGGGAGGGGCTGCAAAGGGGGTTGGGGGGGCCTAAACCATGGGGGGGGGGCGCTATGGGGCCAAGGGGGGGCTATGGGGCACTGGGGGGGGGCTGGGGGGGGGTTATGGGGGGCTGGGGGGGGCTATGGGGGGCTATGGGGGGGCTATGGGGGGCTATGGGGGGTTATGGGGGGCTGTGGGGGATTATGGGGGGGCTATGGGGGCTATGGGGGGGCTATGGGGGGGCTATGGGGACCTATGGGGCACTGGGGGGGCTATGGGGGGCTATGGGGGGGCTATGGGGCCCTATGGGGGGGCTATGGGGGGGCTATGGGGCACTGGGGAGCTATGGGGGGGTTATGGGGGGGCTATGGGGGTCTATGGGGGTTATGGGGGGGCTATGGGGATCTATGGGGGGCTATGGGGGGGCTATGGGCACTGGGGGCTATGGGGGGTTATGGGGGGGCTATGGGGGGCTATGGGGGCTATGGGGATCTATGGGGCACTGGGGGGGCTATGGGGGTTATGGGGGGGCTATGGGGCCCTATGGGGGGGCTAAGGGGGGCCTATGGGGCACTGAGGGGCTATGGGGGGGTTATGGGGGGCTATGGGGATCTATGGGGGGTTATGGGGGGGCTATGGGGGGCTATGGGGGGCTATGGGCACTGGGGGCTACGGGAGGTTATGGGGGGCTATGGGGCACTGGGGGCTATGGGGGGGCTATGGGTCACTGGGGGGCTATGGGGGGCTATGGGGGGTTATGGGGGGCTATGGGGGGGCTATGGGGATCTATGGGGGGCTATGGGGCACTGGGGGGGCTATGGGGGGGTTATGGGGGGCTATGGGGGGTTATGGGGCTATGGGGGGCTATGGGGGGGCTATGGGTCACTGGGGGGGGGGTTATGGGGTCTGGGGGAGTCTATGGGGGATCTATGGGGCACTGGGGGGTTGGGGGGGGCCCGATCCTGGCGCCGTTTTCCACCCGGCTTATTTTTACCCCCCCGGGGTGGTTTTGGCCACTTTCCCTTGTCCCTCCCCCCCTGCCCACTTCCTCCAAGGGCACCGTGACCCCCCGTGACCCCCCCCTGACCCCCCCTGACCCCCCCGACCCCCCCTGACCCCCCCTGACCCCGTTGACCTCATTGACCCCGGGGGAGGGGGAACCCCAGGGCACCCTGACCCCCCCCCTTCCCCCCCCTGACCCCGCTGACCTCATTGACCCCGGGGGGGGGGGGGGGAGGGGGGGGACAACGGGACACTCAGGCATCCGGGGGGCCCCCTCCCCCCCTTCTTTGGGGTTTCCCAACCCCCCCCCCGCGGTGTCACCGCGTCACCCCGCAGGAAGGGGCCCTGGCGTCACCCGGCGATAAACCGGGGTTCGGGGGGGGGGGGGGACACAAGGAGGGGGGGGGTGACACGCTGTGACGTCACCTGCACCCCAGGATGGCACCCAAAGGTCACCCGGGGGGGGAAGACACTGGGGGGGACATGAGGGGGATGGGGGACACGGGGGGGGGGGGAAGTGGAAACACCCCCCACACCCCCCCCCCCCGCCCCTGCTCCGCCCTTTAAAACCGCTGCGGGGCCGGACCCGGCCCAGAGCCGGAGCGGCAACAGCGCGACCCACAGCCGGACCCACAGCGGGACCCACAGCGGGACCCACAGCGGGACCCACAGCCGGACACCGGGACCTACAGCGGGACCCACAGCCGGACCCACAGCGGGACCCACAGCGGGACCCACAGCCGGACACCGGGACCTACAGCCGGACCCACAGCCAGACCCACAGCCGGACCCACAGCGGGACCCACAGCCGGACACCGGGACCTACAGCCGGACCCACAGCCGGACCCACAGCCAGACCCACAGCCGGACCCACAGCGGGACACCGGGACCCACAGCCGGACCCACAGCGGGACCCACAGCCGGACCCACAGCCGGACCCACAGCGGGACCCACAGCCGGACACCGGGACCTACAGCCGGACCCACAGCCGGACCCACAGCGGGACCCACAGTGGGACCCACAGTGGGACACCGGGACCTACAGCCGGACCCACAGCCAGACCCATAGCGGGACCCACAGCGGGACACCGGGACCCACAGTGGGACCCACAGCGGGACACCGGGACCCACAGCCGGACCCACAGCGGGACACTGTGACCCACAGCCAGACCCACAGCAAGGCCAAGACTGGGACACCCAGACCCACACTGGGACTGACACTGGGACACCGGGAGTGACACTGGGAGAGACCAACAGGTAAGGGGGACCGGGACTGGGACCAGTACTAGGACTGGGATCAGGGTTGACACCAGGACTGGGACCAGCATCGGACTGGGACTGAGACCAGTACTAGGACTGGGATTGGGGTTGACAGTGGGACTGGGACCAGTACCGGGACTGGGACCAGTACCAGGACTGGGACTGGAATTAGGCTTGACACCAGGACTGGGACCAGCACCAACACTGGGACTGGGACCAGTACTAGGACTGGGATTGGGGTTGACAGTGGGACTGGGACCAGTACCGGGACTGGGACTGGAATTAGGCTTGACCCCAGGACTGGGACCAGCACCAGCATCAGGACTGGGACCAGTACTAGGACTGGGATTGGGGCTGACGGTGGGACTGGGACCAGTACCAGGACTGGGACCAGCACTGGGACTGGACTGGGACCAGCATCGGGACTGGGAGCAGCACCAGGACTGGGATTGGAGCTGACACTGGGACTGGGACCAGTACCAGGACTGGGACTGGAATTCGGCTTGACCCCAGGACTGGGACCAGTATTAGGACTGGGATTGGGCTGACACTGGGACTGGGATCAGGGTTGACACCAGGACTGGGACCAGCATCAGGACTGGGACCAGCACTGGGGTCACCATCGGAGTCACCTGGGTGACCCCCGGCTGCCTGTGTCCCTCCAGGATGCGGGTGGCCCCGGTGGCCATGGTGGCCGTGGCGGCCCTGGCCTGGGTGGCCCAGGCGGGGGCGGTGGCCCCGGTGTCGCAGCTGGTGGCCGACCTGGGGCTGCGGCTGTTCCGGGAGGCGGTGGGACACCGCGGGGACACCAACGTCGTCTTCGCCCCCCACGGGGCCACCACCGTCCTGGTGGCCCTTCAGCTGGCCACCGCCGGGCGTGGCCGGCACCAGCTGGAGGTGGCCATGGGCTTCAGCATCAACGGTGAGTGGCCCCGGGGTCCCTGTCCCCAGGGGGGGTGTCCTTGTCCCCATGGCGGGGTGGGGTCCCCAGCCCCATGTTGGGTCACCCATGGGTGTCCCTGTCCCCATGTTGGGTGTCTCATGGGTGTCCCCATGTTGGGTGTCCCCACACATCACCCATGGGTGTCCCCAGCCCCACTCAGGGTCACCAATGGGTGTCCCTGTCCCCACATTGGGTCACCCATGGGTGTCCCCAAGCCAGGTTACCTATGGGTGTCCCCATCCCATGTTGGGTCACCCATAGGTGTCCCCAAGCCAGGTCACCCATGGGTGTCCCTGTCCCCACTCTGGGTCTCCATGGGTGTCCCCATGTTGGGTGTCCCCACACAATCACCCATGGGTGTCCCCATCCCCACTCAGGGTCACCCATGGGTGTCCCTGTCCCCATGTTGGGTCACCCATAGGTGTCCCCAAGCCAGGTCACCCACAAGTGTCCCCATCCCCATGTTGGGTCACCCATGGGTGTCCCCATCCCCAAGCCAGGTCACCCACAAGTGTCCCTGTCCCCACTCTGGGTCTCCCATGGGTGTCCCCAAGCCAGGTCACCCATGGGTGTCCCTGTCCCTGCTCTGGGTCTCCCATGGGTGTCCCCATGTTGGGTGTCCCCACACATCACCCATGGGTGTCCCCAGCCCCACTCAGGGTCACCCATGGGTGTCCCTGTCCCCACTCTGGGTCTCCCATGGGTGTCCCCAAGCCAGGTTACCTATGGGTGTCCCTGTCCCTGCTCTGGGTCTCCCATGGGTGTCCCCATGTTGGGTGTCCCCACACAATCACCCATGGGTGTCCCTGTCCCCAAGCCAGGTCACCCATGGGTGTCCCTGTCCCCATGTTGGGTCACCCATAGGTGTCCCCAAGCCAGGTTACCTATGGGTGTCCCCATTCCCATGTTGGGTCACCCATGGGTGTCCCCACTCTGGGTCACCCACGGGTGTCCCTGTCCTCCCTCGGGGTCACCCATGGGTGTCCCCGTCCCTTCTCCGTGACTCAGTTTCCCTCCCTCCCCCCACAGACCCAGGGGTGCTGGCGGAGCTGCGGGTGCTGCGCCGGGCGCTGAGGGGACCCGGCCACCTCCTGGCCGTGGCCGAGGGACTTTTTGTGGGGCAGGGGGTGACGCTGAACCCCGACTTCGCCCCCCGCCTCGGCCGCGCCCTCGGGCCCCGGCGCTTGGCCAGGGTCGACTTCCAGCGGGGGGAAGGGGCCCGCGCCCTCCTCGACGCCTGGGTGCGGGCGCAGACGCAGGGTGAGGCCCTGGGGGGGGACGGGGGGGTGGGATGGGGGGTGCCCAGACCTTGGGGTCCCTCAAAATGGGGGTGCTGCGTGCCTGGGTGCTTGGGTCCCCTCAAAATGGGGGTGCTGGGTGCCCAGGACCCCTCGAAATGGGGTTCCCAAGTAATTGGGTGCTCTGGGAAGGGGGGTGCTGGGTGCCTGGGACCCCTCAAAATGGGGGTGCTGGGTGCCTGGGTGCCTCGGGAAGGGGGGTGCTGGGTGCCTGGGTGCTTGGGTCCCCTCAAAATGGGGGTGCTGGGTGCCCAGGACCCCTCACAATGGGGTTCCCAAGTAATTGGGTGCTCTGGGAAGGGGGGTGCTGGGTGCCTGGGACCCCTCAAAATGGGGGTGCTGGGTGCCTGGGTGCCCCAGGAATGGGGGTGCTGGGTGCCCGGGTGCTTGGGTCCCCTCAAAATGGGGGTGCTGGGTGCCCAGGACCCCTTGCAATGGGGTTCCCAAGTAATTGGGTGCTCTGGGAATGGGGGTGCTGGGTGCCTGGGACCCCTCAAAATGGGGGTGCTGGGTGCCTCAGGAATGGGGGTGCTGGGTGCCCGGGTGCTTGGGTCCCCTCACAATGGGGGTGCTGGGTGCCCAGGACCCCTCAAAATGGGGTTCCCAAGTAATTGGGTGCTCTGGGAAGGGGGGTGCTGGGTGCCTGGGTCCCCTCACAATGGGGGTGCTGGGTGCCTGGGTGCCTCGGGAAGGGGGGTGCTGGGTGCCTGGGTGCTTGGGTCCCCTCACAATGGGGGTGCTGGGTGCCCAGGACCCCTCACAATGGGGTTCCCAAGTAATTGGGTGCTCTGGGAATGGGGGTGCTGGGTGCCCGGACCCTGGGGTCCCCTCACAATGGGGGTGCTGGGTGCCTGGGTGCCCCAGGAATGGGGGTGCTGGGTGCCCGGGTGCTTGGGTCCCCTCACAATGGGGGTGCTGGGTGCCCAGGACCCCTCGAAATGGGGGTGCTGGGTGCCTGGGTGCCTCAGGAATGGGGGTGCTGGGTGCCTGGGTGCTTGGGTCCCCTCAAAATTGGGGTGCTGTGTGCCCGGGGTCCCCTCAAAATGGGGGTGCTGGGTGCCCAGGACCCCTCGCAATGGGGTTCCCAAGTAATTGGGTGCTCTGGGAATGGGGGTGCTGGGTGCCCGGACCCTGGGGTCCCCTCACAATGGGGGTGCTGGGTGCCCAGAACCCCTCGCAATGGGGTTCCCAGGCACGTGGGTGCTCTGGGAATGGGGGTGCAGAAGGGGACACCCCCCCCCCCGTTTTGTCCCGCAGGGTTGATCCGGGGGCTGCTGCCCCCCGGGGCGGTGGGTGCCACCACCCGCCTGGTGCTGGCCGGCGCCATCTTTTTCCGGGGGGCTGGATGAGGCCCTTCCCCCCGCTGCCACCCACCCCCGGCCCTTCCACAGGGCCGATGGCACCGTCGTCACCGTCCCCATGATGGAGCAGACGGCCAAGTTCAACTACGGTGAGACACGCCCCTCCCCCCCCGGCCTGGACCCCCCCCCCGGGTCACCCTGGGTCACCCCAGGTCCCCCCATGTCACCCTGGGGCCCCCTGTGTCACCTGGGTCTCCCCTGGTCACCCTGGACCCCCTCATGTCACCCTGGGTCCCCCGTGTCACCCTGGGACCCCCCCTGGTCACCCTGGACCCCCTCATGTCACCCTGGGCCCTCCCATGTCACCCCAGGTGCCCCCCATGTTACCCTCCCCCCCCCCCATGTCACCCTGGGCCCCCTCATGTCACCCTGGGTCCCCCTCATGTCACCCTGGGCACCCCCATGTCACCCTGGACCCCCTCATGTCACCCCGGGTCCCCCCATGTCACCCTGGACCCCCTCATGTCACCCTGGGTCCCCCCATGTCACCCTGGACCCCCTCATGTCACCCCAGGTCCCCCCATGTCACCCTGGGCCCCCCCTGGTCACCCTGGACCCCCTCATGTCACCCTGGGCCCTCCCATGTCACCCCAGGTGTCCCCATGTTACCCTCCCCCCCCCCATGTCAACCTGGACCCCCTCATGTCACCCTGGTCCCCCTCATGTCACCCTGGGTCCCCCCTGGTCACCCTGGGCCCCCTCATGTCACCCCAGGTCCCTCCATGTCACCCTGGGCCCCCCCTGGTCACCCTGGACCCCCTCATGTCACCCTGGGCCCTCCCATGTCACCCCAGGTGCCCCCCATGTTACCCTCCCCCCCCCCTCATGTCACCCTGGGTCCCCCCATGTTGCCCTGGACCCCCTCATGTCACCCCAGGTCCCCCCATGTCACCCTGGGCCCCCCCTGGTCACCCTGGACCCCCTCATGTCACCCTGGGCACCCCCATGTCACCCTGGACCCCCTCATGTCACCCCGGGTCCCCCCATGTCACCCTGGGTCCCCCCATGTCACCCTGGGCCCCCTCATGTCACCCCTGGGTCCCCCGTGTCACCCTGGGACCCCCTGGTCACCCTGGACCCCCTCATGTCACCCTGGGCACCTCCATGTCACCCTGGGTCCCCCCATGTCACCCCAGGTCCCCCATGTCACCCTGGATCCCCCCTGTATCACTCTGGGTCCCTCTGTGTCACACTGTGTCCCCCTGTGTCATCCCGGTCCCCCCATGTCACCCTGGGCCCCCCTGGTCACTCTGGGTCCCCCCCATGTCACCCTGTGTCCCCCCATGTCACCCTTGACCCCCCCCCATGTCACCCTGGACCCCCCATGTCACCCTCCTTGGACCCCCCCATCTCCCAGACACGTGGGTCCCCCCATGTCACCCTCTTTGACCCCCCCGCCCCTCCCTGGGTCCCCCCCGTGACATCATGTGTCGTCCCCCCCCCCCCCAGGGGACTTCGAGACGCCGGGGGGGGTCCCCTACGAGGTGGTGGAGGTGCCCTACGGCGGGGGGGAGGTGGCCATGCTGCTGGTGGCCCCCGCCCAGCGGGGGGTCCCCATCGTCACCCTCACCCGCCACCTCGACGCCCGACTCGTCACCCACTGGGTGACCCACATGAGCCTCGTGCCCCGCGTCCTCGTCCTGCCACGGTCAGTCCCCTGGGGGGGGGGGGGGGGAGGTTGGGGGCGACCCCTGGAACCCCCGAATTACCTCGGGGGGGGGTTGGGTGAACCCCTGGGTCTTTGGGGGGGGGGATGGGGGGACCCCTGGGTCCTTGGAGGGGGATGGGGGGACCCCTGGATCTTTGGGGGGGAATGGGGGGGACCCCTGGGTCCTTGGAGGGGGATGGGGGGACCCCTGGATCTTTGGGGGGGAATGGGGGGGACCCCTGGATCTTTGGGGGGAGATGGGGGACCCCTGGGTCCTTGGAGGGGGATGGGGGGACCCCTGGGTCTTTGGGGGGGGGATGGGGGGACCCCTGGGTCCTTGGAGGGGGATGGGGGGACCCCTGGATCTTTGGGGGGGATGGGGGGGACCCCTGGATCTTTGGGGGGGGATGGGGGGACCCCTGGGTCTTTGGGGGGGAATGGGGGGGACCCCTGGATCTTTGGGGGGAGATGGGGGGACCCCTGGGTCCTTGGAGGGGGATGGGGGGACCCCTGGGTCTTTGGGGGGGGATGGGGGGACCCCTGGATCTTTGGGGGGGGATGGGGGGACCCCTGGGTCTTGG
>NW_027437031.1:0-41048 GCF_047716275.1 Strix uralensis
GTGCTAGCAGGAATTCTCTGCCTGCTTTCCCCAGTGCTCTGCAAGCTCTCCAGGACAACATAAAATCTGGGGCTCTGTGCTTTCTTTCGTCTGAACAAGTGTTACTGTTTTCTGCACAAAAGCGATTCTGCGAAGCAATGTGAACACTTCTGCTTCCCAGGCACAGAGAAGGTGCTAGCAGGGAATTCTCTGCCTGCTTTCCCCAGTGCTCTGCAAGCTCTCCAGGACAACATAAAATCTGGGGCTCTGTGCTTTCTTTCGTTCTGAACAAGTGTTACTGTTTTCTGCACAAAAGCGATTGCTGCGCGATCACTTCGCGAAGCATGTGAACAGGCACAGAGAAGGTGCTAGCAGGGAATTCTCTGCCTGCCTTTCCCCAGTGCTCTGCAAGCTCTCCAGGACAACATAAAATCTGGGGCTCTGTGCTTTCTTTCGTCTGAACAAGTGTTACTGTTTTCTGCACAAAAGCGATCTGCGAAGCAATGTGAACAGGCACAGAGAAGGTGCTAGCAGGGAATTCTCTGCCTGCCTTTCCCCAGTGCTCTGCAAGCTCTCCAGGACAACAGCAAATCTGGGCTCTGTGCTTTCTTTCGTTCTGAACAAGTGTTACTGTTTTCTGCACAAAAGCGATTCTGCGAAGCAATGTGAACACTTCTGTTTCCCAGGAACAGAGAAGGTGCTAGCAGGAATTCTCTGCCTGCTTTTCCAGTGCTCTGCAAGCTCTCTCCAGGACAACATAAAATCTGGGCTCTGTGCTTTCTTCGTTCTGAACAAGTGTTACTGTTTTCTGCACAAAAGCGATTCTGCGAAGCAATGTGACACTTCAGGCACAGAGAAGGTGCTAGCAGGGAATTCTCTGCCTGCTTTTCCCCAGTGCTCTGCAAGCTCTCAGGACAACATAAAATCTGGGGCTCTGTGCTTTCTTTCTTCTGAACAAGTGTTACTGTTTTCTGCACAAAAGCGATTCTGCGAAGCAATGTGAACACTTCTGTTCCCAGGAACAGAGAACGTGCTAGCAGGGGAATCTCTGCCTGCTTTTCCCAGTGCTCTGCAATCTCTCCAGGACAACATAAAATCTGGGGCTCTGTGCTTTTCTTTCATTCTGAACAAGTGTTACTGTTTTCTGCACAAAAGCGATTCTGCTAAGCAATGTTGAACAGGCCACAGAGAAGGGTGCTAGCAGGGAATTCTCTGCCTGCCTTTCCCCCAGTGCTCTGCAAGCTCTCAGGACAACAGCAAATCTGGGGCTCTGTGCTTTCTTTCGTTCTGAACAAGTGTTACTGTTTTCTGCACAAAAGCGATTCTGCGAAGCAATGGGAACACTTCTGTTTCCCAGGAACAGAGAAGGTGCTAGCCAGGGAATTCTCTGCCTGCCTTTCCCCAGTGCTCTGCAAGCTCTCCAGGACAACATAAAATCTGGGGCTCTGTGCTTTCTTTCGTTCTGAACAAGTGTTACTGTTTTCTGCACAAAAGCGATTCTGCGAAGCAATGTGAACACTTCTGCTTCCAGGCACAGAGAAGGTGCTAGCAGGGAATTCTCTGCCTGCTTTCCCCAGTGCTCTGCAAGCTCTCCAGGACAACATAAAATCTGGGGCTCTGTGCTTTCTTTCGTTCTGAACAAGTGTTACTGTTTTCTGCACAAAAGCGATTCTGCGAAGCAATGTGAACAGGCACAGAGAAGGTGCTAGCAGGGAATTCTCTGCCTGCCTTTCCCCAGTGCTCTGCAAGCTCTCCAGGACAACATAAAATCTGGGGCTCTGTGCTTTCTTTCGTTCTGAACAAGTGTTACTGTTTTCTGCACAAAGCGATTCTGCGAAGCAATGTGAACACTTCTGTTCCAGGCACAGAGAAGGTGCTAGCAGGGAATTCTCTGCCTGCCTTTCCCCAGTGCTCTGCAAGCTCTCCAGGACAACATAAAATCTGGGGCTCTGTGCTTTCTTTCGTTCTGAACAAGTGTTACTGTTTTCTGCACAAAAGCGATTCTGCGAAGCAATGTGAACAGGCACAGAGAAGGTGCTAGCAGGGAATTCTCTGCCTGCCTTTCCCCAGTGCTCTGCAAGCTCTCCAGGACAACAGAAAATCTGGGGCTCTGTGCTTTCTTTCGTTCTGAACAAGTGTTACTGTTTTCTGCACAAAAGCGATTCTGCGAAGCAATGTGAACACTCTGTTTCCCAGCACAGAGAAGGTGCTAGCAGGGAATTCTCTGCCTGCTTTTCCCCAGTGCTCTGCAAGCTCTCCAGGACAACATAAAATCTGGGGCTCTGTGCTTTCTTTCGTCTGAACAAGTGTTACTGTTTTCTGCACAAAAGCGATTCTGCGAAGCAATGTGAACTCAGAGTCACAGAGAAGGTGCTAGCAGGGAATTCTCTGCCTGCCTTTTCCCCAGTGCTCTGCAAGCTCTCCAGGACAACATAAATCTGGGGCTCTGTGCTTTCTTTCGTTCTGAACAAGTGTTACTGTTTTCTGCACAAAAGCGATTCTGCGAAGCAATGTGAACACTTCTGTTTCCCAGGAACAGAGAAGGTGCTAGCAGGGAATTCTCTGCCTGGCCTTTTCCCCAGTGCTCTGCAAGCTCTCCAGGACAACATAAAATCTGGGGCTCTGTGCTTTCTTTCGTTCTGAACAAGTGTTACTGTTTCTGCACAAAAGCGATTCTGCGAAGCAATGTGAACACTTCTGTTTCCCAGGCACAGAGAAGGTGCTAGCAGGGAATTCTCTGCCTGCTTTTCCCCAGTGCTCTGCAAGCTCTCCAGGACAACATAAAATCTGGGGCTCTGTGCTTTCTTTCGTTCTGAACAAGTGTTACTGTTTTCTGCACAAAAGCGATTCTGCGAAGCAATGTGAACAGGCACAGAGAAGGTGCTAGCAGGGAATTCTCTGCCTGCCTTTCCCCAGTGCTCTGCAAGCTCTCCAGGACAACATAAAATCTGGGGCTCTGTGCTTTCTTTCGTTCTGAACAAGTGTTACTGTTTTCTGCACAAAAGCGATTCTGCGAAGCAATGTGAACACTTCTGTTTCCCAGGCACAGAGAAGGTGCTAGCAGGGAATTCTCTGCCTGCCTTTTCCCCAGTGCTCTGCAAGCTCTCCAGGACAACATAAAATCTGGGCTCTGTGCTTTCTTTCGTCTGAACAAGTGTTACTGTTTTCTGCACAAAAGCGATTCTGCGAAGCAATGTGAACAGGCACAGAGAAGGTGCTAGCAGGGAATTCTCTGCCTGCCTTTTCCCCAGTGCTCTGCAAGCTCTCCAGGACAACATAAAATCTGGGGCTCTGTGCTTTCTTTCGTTCTGAACAAGTGTTACTGTTTTCTGCACAAAAGCGATTCTGCGAAGCAATGTGAACACTTCTGTTTCCCAGGACACAGAGAAGGTGCTAGCAGGGAATTCTCTGCCTGCTTTTCCCCAGTGCTCTGCAAGCTCTCCAGGACAACATAAAATCTGGGGCTCTGTGCTTTCTTTTGTTCTGAACAAGTGTTACTGTTTTTCTGCACAAAAGCGATTCGCCGAAGCAATGTGAACACTTCTGCTTCCAGGCACAGAGAAGGTGCTAGCAGGGAATTCTCTGCCTGCTTTCCCCAGTGCTCTGCAAGCTCTCCAGGACAACATAAAATCTGGGGCTCTGTGCTTTCTTTCGTCTGAACAAGTGTTACTGTTTTCTGCACAAAAGCGATTCTGCGAAGCAATGTGAATCAGGCACAGAGAAGGTGCTAGCAGGGAATTCTCTGCCTGCCTTTCCCCAGTGCTCTGCAAGCTCTCCAGGACAACATCAAATCTGGGGCTCTGTGCTTTCTTTCGTTCTGAACAAGTGTTACTGTTTTCTGCACAAAAGCGATTCTGCGAAGCAATGGGAACACTTCTGTTTCCCAGGCACAGAGAAGGTGCTAGCAGGGAATTCTCTGCCTGCTTTTCCCCAGTGCTCTGCAAGCTCTCCAGGACAACATAAAATCTGGGGCTCTGTGCTTTCTTTCGTCTGAACAAGTGTTACTGTTTTCTGCACAAAAGCGATTCTGCGAAGCAATGTGAACAGGCACAGAGAAGGTGCTAGCAGGGAATTCTCTGCCTGCCTTTTCCCCAGTGCTCTGCAAGCTCTCCAGGACAACATAAAATCTGGGGCTCTGTGCTTTCTTTCGTTGTGAACAAGTGTTACTGTTTTCTGCACAAAAGCGATTCTGCGAAGCAATGTGAACACTTCTGTTTCCCAGGAACAGAGAAGGTGCTAGCAGGGAATTCTCTGCCTGCTTTTCCCCAGTGCTCTGCAAGCTCTCCAGGACAACATAAAATCTGGGGCTCTGTGCTTTCTTTCGTTCTGAACAAGTGTTACTGTTTTCTGCACAAAAGCGATTCGGCGAAGCAATGGAACACTTCTGTTTCCCAGACACAGAGAAGGTGCTAGCAGGGAATTCTCTGCCTGCTTTTCCCCAGTGCTCTGCAATCTCTCCAGGACAACATAAAATCTGGGGCTCTGTGCTTTCTTTCGTTCTGAACAAGTGTTACTGTTTTCTGCACAAAAGCGATTCTGCCAAGCAATGTGAACACTTCTGCTTCCCAGGCACAGAGAAGGTGCTAGCAGGGAATTCTCTGCCTGCCTTTCCCAGTGCTCTGCAAGCTCTCCAGGACAACATAAAATCTGGGGCTCTGTGCTTTCTTTCGTCTGAACAAGTGTTACTGTTTTCTGCACAAAAGCGATTCTGCGAAGCAATGTGAACAGGCACAGAGAAGGTGCTAGCAGGGAATTCTCTGCCTGCCTTTCCCCAGTGCTCTGCAAGCTCTCCAGGACAACATAAAATCTGGGGCTCTGTGCTTTCTTTCGTTCTGAACAAGTGTTACTGTTTTCTGCACAAAAGCGATTCTGCGAAGCAATGTGAACACTTCTGTTTCCCAGGAACAGAGAAGGTGCTAGCAGGAATTCTCTGCCTGCTTTTCCCCAGTGCTCTGCAAGCTCTCCAGGACAACATAAAATCTGGGGCTCTGTGCTTTCTTTCGTTCTGAACAAGTGTTACTGTTTTCTGCACAAAAGCGATTCTGCGAAGCAATGTGAACAGGCACAGAGAAGGTGCTAGCAGGGAATTCTCTGCCTGCCTTTCCCCAGTGCTCTGCAAGCTCTCCAGGACAACAGAAAATCTGGGGCTCTGTGCTTTCTTTCGTTCTGAACAAGTGTTACTGTTTTCTGCACAAAAGCGATTCTGCGAAGCAATGTGAACACTTCTGTTTCCCAGGCACAGAGAAGGTGCTAGCAGGGAATTCTCTGCCTGCTTTTCCCCAGTGCTCTGCAAGCTCTCCAGGACAACATAAAATCTGGGGCTCTGTGCTTTCTTTCGTTCTGAACAAGTGTTACTGTTTTCTGCACAAAAGCGATTCTGCGAAGCAATGTGAACACTTCTGTTTCCCAGGCACAGAGAAGGTGCTAGCAGGGAATTCTCTGCCTGCTTTTCCCCAGTGCTCTGCAAGCTCTCCAGGACAACATAAAATCTGGGGCTCTGTGCTTTCTTTCGTTCTGAACAAGTGTTACTGTTTTCTGCACAAAGCGATTCTGCGAAGCAATGTGAACAGGCACAGAGAAGGTGCTAGCAGGGAATTCTCTGCCTGCCTTTCCCCAGTGCTCTGCAAGCTCTCCAGGACAACATAAAATCTGGGGCTCTGTGCTTTCTTTCGTTCTGAACAAGTGTTACTGTTTTCTGCACAAAAGCGATTCTGCGAAGCAATGTGAACACTTCTGTTCCCAGGAACAGAGAAGGTGCTAGCAGGGAATTCTCTGCCTGCCTTTTCCCCAGTGCTCTGCAAGCTCTCCAGGACAACATAAAATCTGGGGCTCTGTGCTTTCTTTCGTTCTGAACAAGTGTTACTGTTTTCTGCACAAAAGCGATTCTGCGAAGCAATGTGAACACTTCTGTTTCCCAGGCACAGAGAAGGTGCTAGCAGGGAATTCTCTGCCTGCCTTTCCCCAGTGCTCTGCAAGCTCTCCAGGACAACATAAAATCTGGGGCTCTGTGCTTTCTTTGTTCTGAACAAGTGTTACTGTTTTCTGCACAAAAGCGATTCTGCGAAGCAATGTGAACAGGCACAGAGAAGGTGCTAGCAGGGAATTCTCTGCCTGCCTTTCCCCAGTGCTCTGCAAGCTCTCCAGGACAACATAAAATCTGGGGCTCTGTGCTTTCTTTCGTTCTGAACAAGTGTTACTGTTTTCTGCACAAAAGCGATTCTGCGAAGCAATGTGAACACTTCTGTTTCCCAGGAACAGAGAAGGTGCTAGCAGGGAATTCTCTGCCTGCTTTTCCCCAGTGCTCTGCAAGCTCTCCAGGACAACATAAAATCTGGGGCTCTGTGCTTTCTTTCGTTCTGAACAAGTGTTACTGTTTTCTGCACAAAAGCGATTCTGCGAAGCAATGTGACACTCTGTTCCAGGCACAGAGAAGGTGCTAGCAGGGAATTCTCTGCCTGCCTTTCCCCAGTGCTCTGCAAGCTCTCCAGGACAACATAAAATCTGGGGCTCTGTGCTTTCTTTCGTCTGAACAAGTGTTACTGTTTTCTGCACAAAAGCGATTCTGCGAAGCAATGTGAATCAGGCACAGAGAAGGTGCTAGCAGGGAATTCTCTGCCTGCCTTTCCCCAGTGCTCTGCAAGCTCTCCAGGACAACATAAAATCTGGGGCTCTGTGCTTTCTTTCGTTCTGAACAAGTGTTACTGTTTTCTGCACAAAAGCGATTCTGCGAAGCAATGGGAACACTTCTGTTACCCAGGCACAGAGAAGGTGCTAGCAGGGAATTCTCTGCCTGCTTTTCCCCAGTGCTCTGCAAGCTCTCCAGGACAACATAAAATCTGGGGCTCTGTGCTTTCTTTCGTCTGAACAAGTGTTACTGTTTTCTGCACAAAAGCGATTCTGCGAAGCAATGTGAACAGGCACAGAGAAGGTGCTAGCAGGGAATTCTCTGCCTGCCTTTCCCCAGTGCTCTGCAAGCTCTCCAGGACAACATAAAATCTGGGGCTCTGTGCTTTCTTTCGTTCTGAACAAGTGTTACTGTTTTCTGCACAAAAGCGATTCTGCGAAGCAATGTGAACACTTCTGTTTCCCAGGCACAGAGAAGGTGCTAGCAGGGAATTCTCTGCCTGCTTTTCCCCAGTGCTCTGCAAGCTCTCCAGGACAACATAAAATCTGGGGCTCTGTGCTTTCTTTCGTTCTGAACAAGTGTTACTGTTTTCTGCACAAAAGCGATTCTGCGAAGCAATGTGAACTCAGGCACAGAGAAGTGCTAGCAGGGAATTCTCTGCCTGCCTTTCCCCAGTGCTCTGCAAGCTCTCCAGGACAACATAAAATCTGGGCTCTGTGCTTTCTTTCGTTCTGAACAAGTGTTACTGTTTTCTGCACAAAAGCGATTCTGCGAAGCAATGTGAACACTTCTGTTTCCAGGCACAGAGAAGGTGCTAGCAGGGAATTCTCTGCCTGCTTTTCCCCAGTGCTCTGCAAGCTCTCCAGGACAACATAAAATCTGGGGCTCTGTGCTTTCTTTCGTTCTGAACAAGTGTTACTGTTTTCTGCACAAAAGCGATTCTGCGAAGCAATGTGAACACTTCTGTTCCCAGGCACAGAGAAGGTGCTAGCAGGGAATTCTCTGCCTGCCTTTCCCCAGTGCTCTGCAAGCTCTCCAGGACAACATAAAATCTGGGGCTCTGTGCTTTCTTTCGTCTGAACAAGTGTTACTGTTTTCTGCACAAAAGCGATTCTGCGAAGCAATGTGAACAGGCACAGAGAAGGTGCTAGCAGGGAATTCTCTGCCTGCCTTTCCCCAGTGCTCTGCAAGCTCTCCAGGACAACATAAAATCTGGGGCTCTGTGCTTTCTTTTCGTCTGAACAAGTGTTACTGTTTTCTGCACAAAAGCGATTCAGCGAAGCAATGTGAACAGGCACAGAGAAGGTGCTAGCAGGGAATTCTCTGCCTGCTTTTCCCCAGTGCTCTGCAAGCTCTCCAGGACAACATAAAATCTGGGCTCTGTGCTTTCTTTCGTTCTGAACAAGTGTTACTGTTTTCTGCACAAAAGCGATTCGGCGAAGCAATGGGAACACTTCTGTTTCCCAGACACAGAGAAGGTGCTAGCAGGGAATTCTCTGCCTGCTTTTCCCCAGTGCTCTGCAAGCTCTCCAGGACAACATAAAATCTGGGGCTCTGTGCTTTCTTTCGTCTGAACAAGTGTTACTGTTTTCTGCACAAAAGCGATTCTGCGAAGCAATGTGAACAGGCACAGAGAAGGTGCTAGCAGGGAATTCTCTGCCTGCCTTTCCCCAGTGCTCTGCAAGCTGTCCAGGACAACAGCAAATCTGGGGCTCTGTGCTTTCTTTCGTTCTGAACAAGTGTTACTGTTTTCTGCACAAAAGCGATTCTGCGAAGCAATGGGAACACTTCTGTTTCCAGGCACAGAGAAGGTGCTAGCAGGGAATTCTCTGCCTGCTTTTCCCCAGTGCTCTGCAAGCTCTCCAGGACAACATAAAATCTGGGGCTCTGTGCTTTCTTTCGTTCTGAACAAGTGTTACTGTTTTCTGCACAAAAGCGATTCTGCGAAGCAATGTGAACAGGCACAGAGAAGGTGCTAGCAGGGAATTCTCTGCCTGCTTTTCCCCAGTGCTCTGCAAGCTCTCCAGGACAACATAAAATCTGGGGCTCTGTGCTTTCTTTCGTCTGAACAAGTGTTACTGTTTTCTGCACAAAAGCGATTCTGCGAAGCAATGTGAACACTTCTGTTTCCCAGGAACAGAGAAGGTGCTAGCAGGGAATTCTCTGCCTGCTTTTCCCCAGTGCTCTGCAAGCTCTCCAGGACAACATAAAATCTGGGGCTCTGTGCTTTCTTTCGTTCTGAACAAGTGTTACTGTTTTCTGCACAAAAGCGATTCGGCGAAGCAATGGAACACTTCTGTTTCCCAGACACAGAGAAGGTGCTAGCAGGGAATTCTCTGCCTGCTTTTCCCCAGTGCTCTGCAATCTCTCCAGGACAACATAAAATCTGGGGCTCTGTGCTTTCTTTCGTTCTGAACAAGTGTTACTGTTTTCTGCACAAAAGCGATTCTGCCAAGCAATGTGAACACTTCTGCTTCCCAGACACAGAGAAGGTGCTAGCAGGGAATTCTCTGCCTGCCTTTCCCCAGTGCTCTGCAAGCTCTCCAGGACAACATAAAATCTGGGGCTCTGTGCTTTCTTTCGTTCTGAACAAGTGTTACTGTTTTCTGCACAAAAGCGATTCTGCGAAGCAATGTGAACAGGCACAGAGAAGGTGCTAGCAGGGAATTCTCTGCCTGCCTTTCCCCAGTGCTCTGCAAGCTCTCCAGGACAACAGCAAATCTGGGGCTCTGTGCTTTCTTTCGTTCTGAACAAGTGTTACTGTTTTCTGCACAAAAGCGATTCTGCGAAGCAATGTGAACACTTCTGTTTCCCAGGAACAGAGAAGGTGCTAGCAGGGAATTCTCTGCCTGCTTTTCCCCAGTGCTCTGCAAGCTCTCCAGGACAACATAAAATCTGGGGCTCTGTGCTTTCTTTCGTTCTGAACAAGTGTTACTGTTTTCTGCACAAAAGCGATTCTGCGAAGCAATGTGAACAGGCACAGAGAAGGTGCTAGCAGGGAATTCTCTGCCTGCCTTTCCCCAGTGCTCTGCAAGCTCTCCAGGACAACATAAAATCTGGGGCTCTGTGCTTTCTTTCGTTCTGAACAAGTGTTACTGTTTTCTGCACAAAAGCGATTCTGCGAAGCAATGTGAACACTTCTGTTTCCCAGGCACAGAGAAGGTGCTAGCAGGGAATTCTCTGCCTTCTTTTCCCCAGTGCTCTGCAAGCTCTCCAGGACAACATAAAATCTGGGGCTCTGTGCTTTCTTTTGTTCTGAACAAGTGTTACTGTTTTCTGCACAAAAGCGATTCTGCGAAGCAATGTGAACAGGCACAGAGAAGGTGCTAGCAG
The DNA here is from genome assembly GCF_047716275.1 of Strix uralensis. NCBI lineage: Eukaryota > Metazoa > Chordata > Aves > Strigiformes > Strigidae > Strix > Strix uralensis. The sequence goes on from NW_027437031.1 coordinate 9,938, forward strand.
GGAATTCTCTGCCTGCTTTTCCCCAGTGCTCTGCAAGCTCTCCAGGACAACATAAAATCTGGGGCTCTGTGCTTTCTTTCGTTCTGAACAAGTGTTACTGTTTTCTGCACAAAAGCGATTCTGCGAAGCAATGTGAACACTTCTGTTTCCCAGGAACAGAGAAGGTGCTAGCAGGGAATTCTCTGCCTGCTTTTCCCCAGTGCTCTGCAAGCTCTCCAGGACAACATAAAATCTGGGGCTCTGTGCTTTCTTTCGTTGTGAACAAGTGTTACTGTTTTCTGCACAAAAGCGATTCTGCGAAGCAATGTGAACACTTCTGTTTCCCAGGCACAGAGAAGGTGCTAGGAGGGAATTCTCTGCCTGCCTTTCCCCAGTGCTCTGCAAGCTCTCCAGGACAACATAAAATCTGGGGCTCTGTGCTTTCTTTCGTCTGAACAAGTGTTACTGTTTTCTGCACAAAAGCGATTCAGCGAAGCAATGTGAACAGGCACAGAGAAGGTGCTAGCAGGGAATTCTCTGCCTGCCTTTCCCCAGTGCTCTGCAAGCTCTCCAGGACAACATAAAATCTGGGGCTCTGTGCTTTCTTTCGTTCTGAACAAGTGTTACTGTTTTCTGCACAAAAGCGATTCTGCGAAGCTATGGGAACACTTCTGTTACCCAGGCACAGAGAAGGTGCTAGCAGGGAATTCTCTGCCTGCCTTTCCCCAGTGCTCTGCAAGCTCTCCAGGACAACATAAAATCTGGGGCTCTGTGCTTTCTTTCGTCTGAACAAGTGTTACTGTTTTCTGCACAAAAGCGATTCTGCGAAGCAATGTGAACAGGCACAGAGAAGGTGCTAGCAGGGAATTCTCTGCCTGCCTTTCCCCAGTGCTCTGCAAGCTCTCCAGGACAACAGCAAATCTGGGGCTCTGTGCTTTCTTTCGTTCTGAACAAGTGTTACTGTTTTCTGCACAAAAGCGATTCTGCGAAGCAATGGGAACACTTCTGTTTCCCAGACACAGAGAAGGTGCTAGCAGGGAATTCTCTGCCTGCTTTTCCCCAGTGCTCTGCAATCTCTCCAGGACAACATAAAATCTGGGGCTCTGTGCTTTCTTTTGTTCTGAACAAGTGTTACTGTTTTCTGCACAAAAGCGATTCTCCCAATCAATGTGAACACTTCTGCTTCCCAGGCACAGAGAAGGTGCTAGCAGGGAATTCTCTGCCTGCCTTTCCCCAGTGCTCTGCAAGCTCTCCAGGACAACATAAAATCTGGGGCTCTGTGCTTTCTTTCGTCTGAACAAGTGTTACTGTTTTCTGCACAAAAGCGATTCTGCGAAGCAATGTGAACAGGCACAGAGAAGGTGCTAGCAGGGAATTCTCTGCCTGCCTTTCCCCAGTGCTCTGCAAGCTCTCCAGGACAACAGCAAATCTGGGGCTCTGTGCTTTCTTTCGTTCTGAACAAGTGTTACTGTTTTCTGCACAAAAGCGATTCTGCGAAGCAATGGGAACACTTCTGTTTCCCAGGCACAGAGAAGGTGCTAGCAGGGAATTCTCTGCCTGCTTTTCCCCAGTGCTCTGCAAGCTCTCCAGGACAACATAAAATCTGGGGCTCTGTGCTTTCTTTCGTTCTGAACAAGTGTTACTGTTTTCTGCACAAAAGCGATTCTGCGAAGCAATGTGAACAGGCACAGAGAAGGTGCTAGCAGGGAATTCTCTGCCTGCTTTTCCCCAGTGCTCTGCAAGCTCTCCAGGACAACATAAAATCTGGGGCTCTGTGCTTTCTTTCGTTGTGAACAAGTGTTACTGTTTTCTGCACAAAAGCGATTCTGCGAAGCAATGTGAACACTTCTGTTTCCCAGGCACAGAGAAGGTGCTAGCAGGGAATTCTCTGCCTGCTTTTCCCCAGTGCTCTGCAAGCTCTCCAGGACAACATAAAATCTGGGGCTCTGTGCTTTCTTTCGTTCTGAACAAGTGTTACTGTTTTCTGCACAAAAGCGATTCGGCGAAGCAATGGGAACACTTCTGTTTCCCAGACACAGAGAAGGTGCTAGCAGGGAATTCTCTGCCTGCTTTTCCCCAGTGCTCTGCAATCTCTCCAGGACAACATAAAATCTGGGGCTCTGTGCTTTCTTTCGTTCTGAACAAGTGTTACTGTTTTCTGCACAAAAGCGATTCTGCCAAGCAATGTGAACACTTCTGCTTCCCAGGCACAGAGAAGGTGCTAGCAGGGAATTCTCTGCCTGCCTTTCCCCAGTGCTCTGCAAGCTCTCCAGGACAACATAAAATCTGGGGCTCTGTGCTTTCTTTCGTCTGAACAAGTGTTACTGTTTTCTGCACAAAAGCGATTCTGCGAAGCAATGTGAACAGGCACAGAGAAGGTGCTAGCAGGGAATTCTCTGCCTGCCTTTCCCCAGTGCTCTGCAAGCTCTCCAGGACAACAGCAAATCTGGGGCTCTGTGCTTTCTTTCGTTCTGAACAAGTGTTACTGTTTTCTGCACAAAAGCGATTCTGCGAAGCAATGTGAACACTTCTGTTTCCCAGGCACAGAGAAGGTGCTAGCAGGGAATTCTCTGCCTGCTTTTCCCCAGTGCTCTGCAAGCTCTCCAGGACAACATAAAATCTGGGGCTCTGTGCTTTCTTTCGTTCTGAACAAGTGTTACTGTTTTCTGCACAAAAGCGATTCTGCGAAGCAATGTGAACACTTCTGTTTCCCAGGCACAGAGAAGGTGCTAGCAGGGAATTCTCTGCCTGCTTTTCCCCAGTGCTCTGCAAGCTCTCCAGGACAACATAAAATCTGGGGCTCTGTGCTTTCTTTTGTTCTGAACAAGTGTTACTGTTTTCTGCACAAAAGCGATTCTGCGAAGCAATGTGAACAGGCACAGAGAAGGTGCTAGCAGGGAATTCTCTGCCTGCTTTTCCCCAGTGCTCTGCAAGCTCTCCAGGACAACATAAAATCTGGGGCTCTGTGCTTTCTTTTGTTCTGAACAAGTGTTACTGTTTTCTGCACAAAAGCGATTCTGCGAAGCAATGTGAACACTTCTGTTTCCCAGGCACAGAGAAGGTGCTAGGAGGGAATTCTCTGCCTGCCTTTCCCCAGTGCTCTGCAAGCTCTCCAGGACAACATAAAATCTGGGGCTCTGTGCTTTCTTTCGTCTGAACAAGTGTTACTGTTTTCTGCACAAAAGCGATTCAGCGAAGCAATGTGAACAGGCACAGAGAAGGTGCTAGCAGGGAAATCTCTGCCTGCCTTTCCCCAGTGCTCTGCAAGCTCTCCAGGGCAACATAAAATCTGGGGCTCTGTGCTTTCTTTCGTTCTGAACAAGTGTTACTGTTTTCTGCACAAAAGCGATTCTGCGAAGCAATGGGAACACTTCTGTTTCCCAGGCACAGAGAAGGTGCTAGCAGGGAATTCTCTGCCTGCCTTTCCCCAGTGCTCTGCAAGCTCTCCAGGACAACATAAAATCTGGGGCTCTGTGCTTTCTTTCGTCTGAACAAGTGTTACTGTTTTCTGCACAAAAGCGATTCTGCGAAGCAATGTGAACAGGCACAGAGAAGGTGCTAGCAGGGAATTCTCTGCCTGCCTTTCCCCAGTGCTCTGCAAGCTCTCCAGGACAACAGCAAATCTGGGGCTCTGTGCTTTCTTTCGTTCTGAACAAGTGTTACTGTTTTCTGCACAAAAGCGATTCTGCGAAGCAATGGGAACACTTCTGTTTCCCAGGCACAGAGAAGGTGCTAGCAGGGAATTCTCTGCCTGCTTTTCCCCAGTGCTCTGCAAGCTCTCCAGGACAACATAAAATCTGGGGCTCTGTGCTTTCTTTCGTTCTGAACAAGTGTTACTGTTTTCTGCACAAAAGCGATTCTGCGAAGCAATGTGAACAGGCACAGAGAAGGTGCTAGCAGGGAATTCTCTGCCTGCTTTTCCCCAGTGCTCTGCAAGCTCTCCAGGACAACATAAAATCTGGGGCTCTGTGCTTTCTTTCGTTCTGAACAAGTGTTACTGTTTTCTGCACAAAAGCGATTCTGCGAAGCAATGTGAACACTTCTGTTTCCCAGGAACAGAGAAGGTGCTAGCAGGGAATTCTCTGCCTGCTTTTCCCCAGTGCTCTGCAAGCTCTCCAGGACAACATAAAATCTGGGGCTCTGTGCTTTCTTTCGTTCTGAACAAGTGTTACTGTTTTCTGCACAAAAGCGATTCGGCGAAGCAATGGGAACACTTCTGTTTCCCAGACACAGAGAAGGTGCTAGCAGGGAATTCTCTGCCTGCTTTTCCCCAGTGCTCTGCAATCTCTCCAGGACAACATAAAATCTGGGGCTCTGTGCTTTCTTTCGTTCTGAACAAGTGTTACTGTTTTCTGCACAAAAGCGATTCTGCCAAGCAATGTGAACACTTCTGCTTCCCAGGCACAGAGAAGGTGCTAGCAGGGAATTCTCTGCCTGCTTTACCCCAGTGCTCTGCAAGCTCTCCAGGACAACATAAAATCTGGGGCTCTGTGCTTTCTTTCGTCTGAACAAGTGTTACTGTTTTCTGCACAAAAGCGATTCTGCGAAGCAATGTGAACAGGCACAGAGAAGGTGCTAGGAGGGAATTCTCTGCCTGCCTTTCCCCAGTGCTCTGCAAGCTCTCCAGGACAACATAAAATCTGGGGCTCTGTGCTTTCTTTCGTCTGAACAAGTGTTACTGTTTTCTGCACAAAAGCGATTCGGCGAAGCAATGGGAACACTTCTGTTACCCAGACACAGAGAAGGTGCTAGCAGGGAATTCTCTGCCTGCCTTTCCCCAGTGCTCTGCAAGCTCTCCAGGACAACATAAAATCTGGGGCTCTGTGCTTTCTTTCGTCTGAACAAGTGTTACTGTTTTCTGCACAAAAGCGATTCTGCGAAGCAATGTGAACAGGCACAGAGAAGGTGCTAGCAGGGAATTCTCTGCCTGCCTTTCCCCAGTGCTCTGCAAGCTGTCCAGGACAACAGCAAATCTGGGGCTCTGTGCTTTCTTTCGTTCTGAACAAGTGTTACTGTTTTCTGCACAAAAGCGATTCTGCGAAGCAATGGGAACACTTCTGTTTCCCAGGCACAGAGAAGGTGCTAGCAGGGAATTCTCTGCCTGCTTTTCCCCAGTGCTCTGCAAGCTCTCCAGGACAACATAAAATCTGGGGCTCTGTGCTTTCTTTCGTTCTGAACAAGTGTTACTGTTTTCTGCACAAAAGCGATTCTGCGAAGCAATGTGAACAGGCACAGAGAAGGTGCTAGCAGGGAATTCTCTGCCTGCTTTTCCCCAGTGCTCTGCAAGCTCTCCAGGACAACATAAAATCTGGGGCTCTGTGCTTTCTTTCGTTGTGAACAAGTGTTACTGTTTTCTGCACAAAAGCGATTCTGCGAAGCAATGTGAACACTTCTGTTTCCCAGGAACAGAGAAGGTGCTAGCAGGGAATTCTCTGCCTGCTTTTCCCCAGTGCTCTGCAAGCTCTCCAGGACAACATAAAATCTGGGGCTCTGTGCTTTCTTTCGTTCTGAACAAGTGTTACTGTTTTCTGCACAAAAGCGATTCTGCGAAGCAATGGGAACACTTCTGTTTCCCAGGCACAGAGAAGGTGCTAGCAGGGAATTCTCTGCCTGCTTTTCCCCAGTGCTCTGCAATCTCTCCAGGACAACATAAAATCTGGGGCTCTGTGCTTTCTTTCGTTCTGAACAAGTGTTACTGTTTTCTGCACAAAAGCGATTCTGCCAAGCAATGTGAACACTTCTGCTTCCCAGACACAGAGAAGGTGCTAGCAGGGAATTCTCTGCCTGCCTTTCCCCAGTGCTCTGCAAGCTCTCCAGGACAACATAAAATCTGGGGCTCTGTGCTTTCTTTCGTCTGAACAAGTGTTACTGTTTTCTGCACAAAAGCGATTCTGCGAAGCAATGTGAACAGGCACAGAGAAGGTGCTAGCAGGGAATTCTCTGCCTGCCTTTCCCCAGTGCTCTGCAAGCTCTCCAGGACAACATAAAATCTGGGGCTCTGTGCTTTCTTTCGTTCTGAACAAGTGTTACTGTTTTCTGCACAAAAGCGATTCTGCGAAGCAATGTGAACACTTCTGTTTCCCAGGAACAGAGAAGGTGCTAGCAGGTAATTCTCTGCCTGCTTTTCCCCAGTGCTCTGCAAGCTCTCCAGGACAACATAAAATCTGGGGCTCTGTGCTTTCTTTCGTTCTGAACAAGTGTTACTGTTTTCTGCACAAAAGCGATTCTGCGAAGCAATGTGAACAGGCACAGAGAAGGTGCTAGCAGGGAATTCTCTGCCTGCCTTTCCCCAGTGCTCTGCAAGCTCTCCAGGACAACAGCAAATCTGGGGCTCTGTGCTTTCTTTCATTCTGAACAAGTGTTACTGTTTTCTGCACAAAAGCGATTCTGCGAAGCAATGTGAACACTTCTGTTTCCCAGGCACAGAGAAGGTGCTAGCAGGGAATTCTCTGCCTGCTTTTCCCCAGTGCTCTGCAAGCTCTCCAGGACAACATAAAATCTGGGGCTCTGTGCTTTCTTTCGTTCTGAACAAGTGTTACTGTTTTCTGCACAAAAGCGATTCTGCGAAGCAATGTGAACACTTCTGTTTCCCAGGCACAGAGAAGGTGCTAGCAGGGAATTCTCTGCCTGCTTTTCCCCAGTGCTCTGCAAGCTCTCCAGGACAACATAAAATCTGGGGCTCTGTGCTTTCTTTTGTTCTGAACAAGTGTTACTGTTTTCTGCACAAAAGCGATTCTGCGAAGCAATGTGAACAGGCACAGAGAAGGTGCTAGCAGGGAATTCTCTGCCTGCTTTTCCCCAGTGCTCTGCAAGCTCTCCAGGACAACATAAAATCTGGGGCTCTGTGCTTTCTTTCGTTCTGAACAAGTGTTACTGTTTTCTGCACAAAAGCGATTCTGCGAAGCAATGTGAACACTTCTGTTTCCCAGGAACAGAGAAGGTGCTAGCAGGGAATTCTCTGCCTGCTTTTCCCCAGTGCTCTGCAAGCTCTCCAGGACAACATAAAATCTGGGGCTCTGTGCTTTCTTTCGTTCTGAACAAGTGTTACTGTTTTCTGCACAAAAGCGATTCTGCGAAGCAATGTGAACACTTCTGTTTCCCAGGCACAGAGAAGGTGCTAGCAGGGAATTCTCTGCCTGCCTTTCCCCAGTGCTCTGCAAGCTCTCCAGGACAACATAAAATCTGGGGCTCTGTGCTTTCTTTCGTTCTGAACAAGTGTTACTGTTTTCTGCACAAAAGCGATTCTGCGAAGCAATGTGAACACTTCTGTTTCCCAGGAACAGAGAAGGTGCTAGCAGGGAATTCTCTGCCTGCTTTTCCCCAGTGCTCTGCAAGCTCTCCAGGACAACATAAAATCTGGGGCTCTGTGCTTTCTTTCGTTCTGAACAAGTGTTACTGTTTTCTGCACAAAAGCGATTCGGCGAAGCAATGGGAACACTTCTGTTTCCCAGACACAGAGAAGGTGCTAGCAGGGAATTCTCTGCCTGCTTTTCCCCAGTGCTCTGCAATCTCTCCAGGACAACATAAAATCTGGGGCTCTGTGCTTTCTTTCGTTCTGAACAAGTGTTACTGTTTTCTGCACAAAAGCGATTCTGCCAAGCAATGTGAACACTTCTGCTTCCCAGGCACAGAGAAGGTGCTAGCAGGGAATTCTCTGCCTGCCTTTCCCCAGTGCTCTGCAAGCTCTCCAGGACAACATAAAATCTGGGGCTCTGTGCTTTCTTTCGTCTGAACAAGTGTTACTGTTTTCTGCACAAAAGCGATTCTGCGAAGCAATGTGAACAGGCACAGAGAAGGTGCTAGCAGGGAATTCTCTGCCTGCTTTTCCCCAGTGCTCTGCAAGCTCTCCAGGACAACATAAAATCTGGGGCTCTGTGCTTTCTTTCATTCTGAACAAGTGTTACTGTTTTCTGCACAAAAGCGATTCTGCGAAGCAATGTGAACACTTCTGTTTCCCAGGCACAGAGAAGGTGCTAGCAGGGAATTCTCTGCCTGCCTTTCCCCAGTGCTCTGCAAGCTCTCCAGGACAACATAAAATCTGGGGCTCTGTGCTTTCTTTCGTTCTGAACAAGTGTTACTGTTTTCTGCACAAAAGCGATTCTGCGAAGCAATGTGAACACTTCTGTTTCCCAGGCACAGAGAAGGTGCTAGCAGGGAATTCTCTGCCTTCTTTTCCCCAGTGCTCTGCAAGCTCTCCAGGACAACATAAAATCTGGGGCTCTGTGCTTTCTTTTGTTCTGAACAAGTGTTACTGTTTTCTGCACAAAAGCGATTCTGCGAAGCAATGTGAACAGGCACAGAGAAGGTGCTAGCAGGGAATTCTCTGCCTGCTTTTCCCCAGTGCTCTGCAAGCTCTCCAGGACAACATAAAATCTGGGGCTCTGTGCTTTCTTTCGTTCTGAACAAGTGTTACTGTTTTCTGCACAAAAGCAATTCTGCGAAGCAATGTGAACACTTCTGTTTCCCAGGAACAGAGAAGGTGCTAGCAGGGAATTCTCTGCCTGCTTTTCCCCAGTGCTCTGCAAGCTCTCCAGGACAACATAAAATCTGGGGCTCTGTGCTTTCTTTCGTTGTGAACAAGTGTTACTGTTTTCTGCACAAAAGCGATTCTGCGAAGCAATGTGAACACTTCTGTTTCCCAGGCACAGAGAAGGTGCTAGGAGGGAATTCTCTGCCTGCCTTTCCCCAGTGCTCTGCAAGCTCTCCAGGACAACATAAAATCTGGGGCTCTGTGCTTTCTTTCGTCTGAACAAGTGTTACTGTTTTCTGCACAAAAGCGATTCAGCGAAGCAATGTGAACAGGCACAGAGAAGGTGCTAGCAGGGAATTCTCTGCCTGCCTTTCCCCAGTGCTCTGCAAGCTCTCCAGGACAACATAAAATCTGGGGCTCTGTGCTTTCTTTCGTTCTGAACAAGTGTTACTGTTTTCTGCACAAAAGCGATTCTGCGAAGCAATGGGAACACTTCTGTTACCCAGAAACAGAGAAGGTGCTAGCAGGGAATTCTCTGCCTGCCTTTCCCCAGTGCTCTGCAAGCTCTCCAGGACAACATAAAATCTGGGGCTCTGTGCTTTCTTTCGTCTGAACAAGTGTTACTGTTTTCTGCACAAAAGCGATTCTGCGAAGCAATGTGAACAGGCACAGAGAAGGTGCTAGCAGGGAATTCTCTGCCTGCCTTTCCCCAGTGCTCTGCAAGCTCTCCAGGACAACAGCAAATCTGGGGCTCTGTGCTTTCTTTCGTTCTGAACAAGTGTTACTGTTTTCTGCACAAAAGCGATTCTGCGAAGCAATGGGAACACTTCTGTTTCCCAGGCACAGAGAAGGTGCTAGCAGGGAATTCTCTGCCTGCTTTTCCCCAGTGCTCTGCAAGCTCTCCAGGACAACATAAAATCTGGGGCTCTGTGCTTTCTTTCGTTCTGAACAAGTGTTACTGTTTTCTGCACAAAAGCGATTCTGCGAAGCAATGTGAACAGGCACAGAGAAGGTGCTAGCAGGGAATTCTCTGCCTGCTTTTCCCCAGTGCTCTGCAAGCTCTCCAGGACAACATAAAATCTGGGGCTCTGTGCTTTCTTTCGTTCTGAACAAGTGTTACTGTTTTCTGCACAAAAGCGATTCTGCCAAGCAATGTGAACACTTCTGTTTCCCAGGAACAGAGAAGGTGCTAGCAGGGAATTCTCTGCCTGCTTTTCCCCAGTGCTCTGCAAGCTCTCCAGGACAACATAAAATCTGGGGCTCTGTGCTTTCTTTCGTTCTGAACAAGTGTTACTGTTTTCTGCACAAAAGCGATTCGGCGAAGCAATGGGAACACTTCTGTTTCCCAGACACAGAGAAGGTGCTAGCAGGGAATTCTCTGCCTGCTTTTCCCCAGTGCTCTGCAAGCTCTCCAGGACAACATAAAATCTGGGGCTCTGTGCTTTCTTTCGTTCTGAACAAGTGTTACTGTTTTCTGCACAAAAGCGATTCTGCCAAGCAATGTGAACACTTCTGCTTCCCAGGCACAGAGAAGGTGCTAGCAGGGAATTCTCTGCCTGCCTTTCCCCAGTGCTCTGCAAGCTCTCCAGGACAACAGCAAATCTGGGGCTCTGTGCTTTCTTTCGTCTGAACAAGTGTTACTGTTTTCTGCACAAAAGCGATTCTGCGAAGCAATGTGAACAGGCACAGAGAAGGTGCTAGGAGGGAATTCTCTGCCTGCCTTTCCCCAGTGCTCTGCAAGCTCTCCAGGACAACATAAAATCTGGGGCTCTGTGCTTTCTTTCGTCTGAACAAGTGTTACTGTTTTCTGCACAAAAGCGATTCTGCGAAGCAATGTGAACAGGCACAGAGAAGGTGCTAGCAGGGAATTCTCTGCCTGCTTTTCCCCAGTGCTCTGCAAGCTCTCCAGGACAACATAAAATCTGGGGCTCTGTGCTTTCTTTCGTTCTGAACAAGTGTTACTGTTTTCTGCACAAAAGCGATTCTGCGAAGCAATGGGAACACTTCTGTTACCCAGACACAGAGAAGGTGCTAGCAGGGAATTCTCTGCCTGCCTTTCCCCAGTGCTCTGCAAGCTCTCCAGGACAACATAAAATCTGGGGCTCTGTGCTTTCTTTCGTCTGAACAAGTGTTACTGTTTTCTGCACAAAAGCGATTCTGCGAAGCAATGTGAACAGGCACAGAGAAGGTGCTAGCAGGGAATTCTCTGCCTGCCTTTCCCCAGTGCTCTGCAAGCTCTCCAGGACAACAGCAAATCTGGGGCTCTGTGCTTTCTTTCGTTCTGAACAAGTGTTACTGTTTTCTGCACAAAAGCGATTCTGCGAAGCAATGGGAACACTTCTGTTTCCCAGGCACAGAGAAGGTGGTAGCAGGGAATTCTCTGCCTGCTTTTCCCCAGTGCTCTGCAAGCTCTCCAGGACAACATGAAATCTGGGGCTCTGTGCTTTCTTTCGTTCTGAACAAGTGTTACTGTTTTCTGCACAAAAGCGATTCTGCGAAGCAATGTGAACACTTCTGCTTCCCAGGCACAGAGAAGGTGCTAGCAGGGAATTCTCTGCCTGCCTTTCCCCAGTGCTCTGCAAGCTCTCCAGGACAACATAAAATCTGGGGCTCTGTGCTTTCTTTCGTTCTGAACAAGTGTTACTGTTTTCTGCACAAAAGCGATTCTGCGAAGCAATGGGAACACTTCTGTTTCCCAGGCACAGAGAAGGTGCTAGCAGGGAATTCTCTGCCTGCTTTTCCCCAGTGCTCTGCAAGCTCTCCAGGACAACATAAAATCTGGGGCTCTGTGCTTTCTTTCATTCTGAACAAGAGTTACTGTTTTCTGCACAAAAGCGATTCTGCGAAGCAATGTGAAGACTTCTGCTTCCCAGGCACAGAGAAGGTGCTAGCAGGGAATTCTCTGCCTGCTTTTCCCCAGTGCTCTGCAAGCTCTCCAGGACAACATAAAATCTGGGGCTCTGTGCTTTCTTTCGTTCTGAACAAGTGTTACTGTTTTCTGCACAAAAGCGATTCTGCGAAGCAATGTGAACACTTCTGCTTCCCAGGCACAGAGAAGGTGCTAGCAGGGAATTCTCTGCCTGCTTTTCCCAGGTGCTCTGCAAGCTCTCCAGGACAACATAAAATCTGGGGCTCTGTGCTTTCTTTCGTTCTGAACAAGTGTTATTGTTTTCTGCACAAAAGCGATTCTGCGAAGCAATGTGAAGACTTCTGCTTCCCAGGCACAGAGAAGGTGCTAGCAGGGAATTCTCTGCCTGCCTTTCCCCAGTGCTCTGCAAGCTGTCCAGGACAACAGCAAATCTGGGGCTCTGTGCTTTCTTTCGTCTGAATAAGTGTTACTGTTTTCTGCACAAAAGTGATTCTGCGAAGCAATGTGAACACTTCTGTTTCCCAGGCACAGAGAAGGTGCTAGCAGGGAATTCTCTGCCTGCTTTTCCCCAGTGCTCTGCAAGCTCTCCAGGACAACATAAAATCTGGGGCTCTGTGCTTTCTTTCGTTCTGAACAAGTGTTATTGTTTTCTGCACAAAAGCGATTCTGCGAAGCAATTTGAACACTTCTGCTTCCCAGGCACAGAGAAGGTGCTAACAGGGAATTCTCTGCCTGCCTTTCCCCAGTGCTCTGCAAGCTCTCCAGGACAACATAAAATCTGGGGCTCTGTGCTTTCCTTCGTTCTGAACAAGTGTTACTGTTTTCTGCACAAAAGCGATTCTGCGAAGCAATGTGAACACTTCTGTTTCCCAGGCACAGAGAAGGTGCTAGCAGGGAATTCTCTGCCTGCTTTTCCCCAGTGCTCTGCAAGCTCTCCAGGACAACATAAAATCTGGGGCTCTGTGCTTTCTTTCGTTCTGAACAAGTGTTACTGTTTTCTGCACAAAAGCGATTCTGCGAAGCAATGTGAACACTTCTGTTTCCCAGGCACAGAGAAGGTGGTAGCAGGGAATTCTCTGCCTGCTTTTCCCCAGTGCTCTGCAAGCTCTCCAGGACAACATGAAATCTGGGGCTCTGTGCTTTCTTTCGTTCTGAACAAGTGTTACTGTTTTCTGCACAAAAGCGATTCTGCGAAGCAATGTGAACACTTCTGCTTCCCAGGCACAGAGAAGGTGCTAGCAGGGAATTCTCTGCCTGCCTTTCCCCAGTGCTCTGCAAGCTCTCCAGGACAACATAAAATCTGGGGCTCTGTGCTTTCTTTCGTTCTGAACAAGTGTTACTGTTTTCTGCACAAAAGCGATTCTGCGAAGCAATGGGAACACTTCTGTTTCCCAGGCACAGAGAAGGTGCTAGCAGGGAATTCTCTGCCTGCTTTTCCCCAGTGCTCTGCAAGCTCTCCAGGACAACATAAAATCTGGGGCTCTGTGCTTTCTTTCGTTCTGAACAAGTGTTACTGTTTTCTGCACAAAAGCGATTCTGCGAAGCAATTTGAACACTTCTGCTTCCCAGGCACAGAGAAGGTGCAAACAGGGAAATCTCTGCCTGCCTTTCCCCAGTGCTCTGCAAGCTCTCCAGGACAACATAAAATCTGGGGCACTGTGCTTTCCTTCGTTCTGAACAAGTGTTACTGTTTTCTGCACAAAAGCGATTCTGCGAAGCAATGTGAACACTTCTGTTTCCCAGGCACAGAGAAGGTGCTAGCAGGGAATTCTCTGCCTGCTTTTCCCCAGTGCTCTGCAAGCTCTCCAGGACAACATAAAATCTGGGGCTCTGTGCTTTCTTTCGTTCTGAACAAGTGTTACTGTTTTCTGCACAAAAGCAATTCTGCGAAGCAATGTGAACACTTCTGCTTCCCAGGCACAGAGAAGGTGCTAGCAGGGAATTCTCTGCCTGCCTTTCCCCAGTGCTCTGCAAGCTCTCCAGGACAACATAAAATCTGGGGCTCTGTGCTTTCCTTCGTTCTGAACAACTGTTACTGTTTTCTGCACAAAAGCGATTCTGCGAAGCAATGTGAACACTTCTGTTTCCCAGGAACAGAGAAGGTGCTAGCAGGGAATTCTCTGCCTGCTTTTCCCCAGTGCTCTGCAAGCTCTCCAGGACAACATAAAATCTGGGGCTCTGTGCTTTCTTTCGTTCTGAACAAGTGTTACTGTTTTCTGCACAAAAGCGATTCTGCGAAGAAATGGGAACACTTCTGTTTCCCAGGCACAGAGAAGGTGGTAGCAGGGAATTCTCTGCCTGCTTTTCCCCAGTGCTCTGCAAGCTCTCCAGGACAACATAAAATCTGGGGCTCTGTGCATTCTTTCGTTCTGAACAAGTGTTACTGTTTTCTGCACAAAAGCGATTCTGCGAAGCAATTTGAACACTTCTGCTTCCCAGGCACAGAGAAGGTGCTAACAGGGAATTCTCTGCCTGCCTTTCCCCAGTGCTCTGCAAGCTCTCCAGGACAACATAAAATCTGGGGCTCTGTGCTTTCCTTCGTTCTGAACAAGTGTTACTGTTTTCTGCACAAAAGCGATTCTGCGAAGCAATGTGAACACTTCTGTTTCCCAGGCACAGAGAAGGTGCTAGCAGGGAATTCTCTGCCTGCTTTTCCCCAGTGCTCTGCAAGCTCTCCAGGACAACATAAAATCTGGGGCTCTGTGCTTTCTTTCGTTCTGAACAAGTGTTACTGTTTTCTGCACAAAAGCGATTCTGCGAAGCAATGGGAACACTTCTTTTTCCCAGGCACAGAGAAGGTGCTAGCAGGGAATTCTCTGCCTGCTTTTCCCCAGTGCTCTGCAAGCTCTCCAGGACAACATAAAATCTGGGGCTCTGTGCTTTCTTTCGTTCTGAACAAGTGTTACTGTTTTCTGCACAAAAGCGATTCTGCGAAGCAATGGGAACACTTCTTTTTCCCAGGCACAGAGAAGGTGCTAGCAGGGAATTCTCTGCCTGCTTTTCCCCAGTGCTCTGCAAGCTCTCCAGGACAACATAAAATCTGGGGCTCTGTGCTTTATTTCGTTCTGAACAAGTGTTATTGTTTTCTGCACAAAAGCGATTCTGCGAAGCAATGTGAACACTTCTGCTTCCCAGGCACAGAGAAGGTGCTAGCAGGGAATTCTCTGCCTGCCTTTCCCCAGTGCTCTGCAAGCTCTCCAGGACAACATAAAATCTGGGGCTCTGTGCTTTCCTTCGTTCTGAACAAGTGTTACTGTTTTCTGCACAAAAGCGATTCTGCGAAGCAATGTGAACACTTCTGCTTCCCAGGCACAGAGAAGGTGCTAGCAGGGAATTCTCTGCCTGCCTTTCCCCAGTGCTCTGCAATCTCTCCAGGACAACATAAAATCTGGGGCTCTGTGCTTTCCTTCGTTCTGAACAAGTGTTACTGTTTTCTGCACAAAAGCGATTCTGCGAAGCAATGTGAACACTTCTGTTTCCCAGGCACAGAGAAGGTGCTAGCAGGGAATTCTCTGCCTGCTTTTCCCCAGTGCTCTGCAAGCTCTCCAGGACAACATAAAATCTGGGGCTCTGTGCTTTCTTTCGTTGTGAACAAGTGTTACTGTTTTCTGCACAAAAGCGATTCTGCGAAGCAATGTGAACACTTCTGCTTCATAGGCACAGAGAAGGTGCTAGCAGGGAATTCTCTGCCTGCCTTTCCCCAGTGCTCTGCAAGCTCTCCATGACAACATAAAATCTGGGGCTCTGTGCTTTCTTTCGTTCTGAACAAGTGTTATTGTTTTCTGCACAAAAGCGATTCTGCGAAGCAATGTGAACACTTCTGCTTCCCAGGCACAGAGAAGGTGCTAGCAGGGAATTCTCTGCCTGCCTTTCCCCAGTGCTCTGCAAGCTCTCCAGGACAACATAAAATCTGGGGCTCTGTGCTTTCCTTCGTTCTGAACAAGTGTTACTGTTTTCTGCACAAAAGCGATTCTGCGAAGCAATGTGAACACTTCTGTTTCCCAGGCACAGAGAAGGTGGTAGCAGGGAATTCTCTGCCTGCTTTTCCCCAGTGCTCTGCAAGCTCTCCAGGACAACATAAAATCTGGGGCTCTGTGCTTTCTTTCGTTCTGAACAAGTGTTACTGTTTTCTGCACAAAAGCGATTCTGCGAAGCAATTTGAACACTTCTGCTTCCCAGGCACAGAGAAGGTGCTAGCAGGGAATTCTCTGCCTGCTTTTCCCCAGTGCTCTGCAAGCTCTCCAGGACAACATAAAATCTGGGGCTCTGTGCTTTCTTTCGTTCTGAACAAGTGTTATTGTTTTCTGCACAAAAGCGATTCTGCGAAGCAATGTGAACACTTCTGCTTCCCAGGCACAGAGAAGGTGCTAGCAGGGAATTCTCTGCCTGCCTTTCCCCAGTGCTCTGCAAGCTCTCCAGGACAACATAAAATCTGGGGCTCTGTGCTTTCCTTCGTTCTGAACAAGTGTTACTGTTTTCTGCACAAAAGCGATTCTGCGAAGCAATGTGAACACTTCTGTTTCCCAGGCACAGAGAAGGTGGTAGCAGGGAATTCTCTGCCTGCTTTTCCCCAGTGCTCTGCAAGCTCTCCAAGACAACATAAAATCTGGGGCTCTGTGATTTCTTTCGTTCTGAACAAGTGTTACTGTTTTCTGCACAAAAGCGATTCTGCGAAGCAATGTGAACACTTCTGCTTCCCAGGCACAGAGAAGGTGCTAGCAGGGAATTCTCTGCCTGCCTTTCCCCAGTGCTCTGCAAGCTCTCCAGGACAACATAAAATCTGGGCCTCTGTGCTTTCTTTCGTTCTGAACAAGTGTTATTGTTTTCTGCACAAAAGCGATTCTGCGAAGCAATGTGAACACTTCTGCTTCCCAGGCACAGAGAAGGTGCTAGCAGGGAATTCTCTGCCTGCTTTTCCCCAGTGCTCTGCAAGCTCTCCAGGACAACATAAAATCTGGGGCTCTGTGCTTTCCTTCGTTCTGAACAAGTGTTACTGTTTTCTGCACAAAAGCGATTCTGCGAAGCAATGTGAACACTTCTGTTTCCCAGGCACAGAGAAGGTGTTAGCAGGGAATTGTCTGCCTGCTTTTCCCCAGTGCTCTGCAAGCTCTCCAGGACAACATAAAATCTGGGGCTCTGTGCTTTCTTTCGTTCTGAACAAGTGTTACTGTTTTCTGCACAAAAGCGATTCTGCGAAGCAATGGGAACACTTCTGTTTCCCAGGCACAGAGAAGGTGCTAGCAGGGAATTCTCTGCCTGCTTTTCCCCAGTGCTCTGCAAGCTCTCCAGGACAACATAAAATCTGGGGCTCTGTGCTTTCTTTCGTTCTGAACAAGTGTTACTGTTTTCTGCACAAAAGCGATTCTGCGAAGCAATGGGAACACTTCTGTTTCCCAGGCACAGAGAAGGTGCTAGCAGGGAATTCTCTGCCTGCTTTTCCCCAGTGCTCTGCAAGCTCTCCAGGACAACATAAAATCTGGGGCTCTGTGCTTTCTTTCATTCTGAACAAGTGTTACTGTTTTCTGCACAAAAGCGATTCTGCGAAGCAATGTGAACACTTCTGCTTCCCAGGCACAGAGAAGGTGCTAGCAGGGAATTCTCTGCCTGCTTTTCCCCAGTGCTCTGCAAGCTCTCCAGGACAACATAAAATCTGGGGCTCTGTGCTTTCTTTCGTTCTGAACAAGTGTTACTGTTTTCTGCACAAAAGCGATTCTGCGAAGCAATGTGAACAGGCACAAAGAAGGTGCTAGCAGGGAATTCTCTGCCTGCCTTTCCCCACTGCTCTGCAAGCTCTCCAGGACAACAGCAAATCTGGGGCTCTGTGCTTTCTTTCGTTCTGAACAAGTGTTACTGTTTTCTGCACAAAAGCGATTCTGCGAAGCAATGTGAACACTTCTGTTTCCCAGGCACAGAGAAGGTGCTAGCAGGGAATTCTCTGCCTGCTTTTCCCCAGTGCTCTGCAAGCTCTCCAGGACAACATAAAATCTGGGGCTCTGTGCTTTCTTTCGTTCTGAACAAGTGTTACTGTTTTCTGCACAAAAGCGATTCTGCGAAGCAATTTGAACACTTCTGCTTCCCAGGCACAGAGAAGGTGCTAGCAGGGAATTCTCTGCCTGCTTTTCCCCAGTGCTCTGCAAGCTCTCCAGGACAACATAAAATCTGGGGCTCTGTGCTTTCTTTCGTTCTGAACAAGTGTTATTGTTTTCTGCACAAAAGCGATTCTGCGAAGCAATGTGAAGACTTCTGCTTCCCAGGCACAGAGAAGGTGCTAGCAGGGAATTCTCTGCCTGCCTTTCCCCAGTGCTCTGCAAGCTCTCCAGGACAACATAAAATCTGGGGCTCTGTGCTTTCCTTCGTTCTGAACAAGTGTTACTGTTTTCTGCACAAAAGCGATTCTGCGAAGCAATTTGAACACTTCTGCTTCCCAGGCACAGAGAAGGTGCTAGCAGGGAATTCTCTGCCTGCTTTTCCCCAGTGCTCTGCAAGCTCTCCAGGACAACATAAAATCTGGGGCTCTGTGCTTTCTTTCGTTCTGAACAAGTGTTATTGTTTTCTGCACAAAAGCGATTCTGCGAAGCAATGTGAACACTTCTGCTTCCCAGGCACAGAGAAGGTGCTAGCAGGGAATTCTCTGCCTGCCTTTCCCCAGTGCTCTGCAAGCTCTCCAGGACAACATAAAATCTGGGGCTCTGTGCTTTCCTTCGTTCTGAACAAGTGTTACTGTTTTCTGCACAAAAGCGATTCTGCGAAGCAATGTGAACACTTCTGTTTCCCAGGCACAGAGAAGGTGCTAGCAGGGAATTCTCTGCCTGCTTTTCCCCAGTGCTCTGCAAGCTCTCCAGGACAACATAAAATCTGGGGCTCTGTGCTTTCTTTCGTTCTGAACAAGTGTTACTGTTTTCTGCACAAAAGCGATTCTGCGAAGCAATGTGAAGACTTCTGCTTCCCAGGCACAGAGAAGGTGCTAGCAGGGAATTCTCTGCCTGCTTTTCCCCAGTGCTCTGCAAGCTCTCCAGGACAACATAAAATCTGGGGCTCTGTGCTTTCTTTCGTTCTGAACAAGTGTTACTGTTTTCTGCACAAAAGCGATTCTGCGAAGCAATTTGAACACTTCTGCTTCCCAGGCACAGAGAAGGTGCTAGCAGGGAATTCTCTGCCTGCCTTTCCCCAGTGCTCTGCAAGCTCTCCAGGACAACATAAAATCTGGGGCTCTGTGCTTTCCTTCGTTCTGAACAAGTGTTACTGTTTTCTGCACAAAAGCGATTCTGCGAAGCAATGTGAACACTTCTGTTTCCCAGGCACAGAGAAGGTGGTAGCAGGGAATTCTCTGCCTGCTTTTCCCCAGTGCTCTGCAAGCTCTCCAGGACAACATAAAATCTGGGGCTCTGTGCTTTCTTTCGTTCTGAACAAGTGTTACTGTTTTCTGCACAAAAGCGATTCTGCGAAGCAATGTGAACACTTCTGCTTCCCAGGCACAGAGAAGGTGCTAGCAGGGAATTCTCTGCCTGCCTTTCCCCAGTGCTCTGCAAGCTCTCCATGACAACATAAAATCTGGGGCTCTGTGCTTTCTTTCGTTCTGAACAAGTGTTATTGTTTTCTGCACAAAAGCGATTCTGCGAAGCAATGTGAACACTTCTGCTTCCCAGGCACAGAGAAGGTGCTAGCAGGGAATTCTCTGCCTGCCTTTCCCCAGTGCTCTGCAAGCTCTCCAGGACAACATAAAATCTGGGGCTCTGTGCTTTCCTTCGTTCTGAACAAGTGTTACTGTTTTCTGCACAAAAGCGATTCTGCGAAGCAATGTGAACACTTCTGTTTCCCAGGCACAGAGAAGGTGGTAGCAGGGAATTCTCTGCCTGCTTTTCCCCAGTGCTCTGCAAGCTCTCCAGGACAACATAAAATCTGGGGCTCTGTGCTTTCTTTCGTTCTGAACAAGTGTTACTGTTTTCTGCACAAAAGCGATTCTGCGAAGCAATTTGAACACTTCTGCTTCCCAGGCACAGAGAAGGTGCTAGCAGGGAATTCTCTGCCTGCTTTTCCCCAGTGCTCTGCAAGCTCTCCAGGACAACATAAAATCTGGGGCTCTGTGCTTTCTTTCGTTCTGAACAAGTGTTATTGTTTTCTGCACAAAAGCGATTCTGCGAAGCAATGTGAACACTTCTGCTTCCCAGGCACAGAGAAGGTGCTAGCAGGGAATTCTCTGCCTGCCTTTCCCCAGTGCTCTGCAAGCTCTCCAGGACAACATAAAATCTGGGGCTCTGTGCTTTCCTTCGTTCTGAACAAGTGTTACTGTTTTCTGCACAAAAGCGATTCTGCGAAGCAATGTGAACACTTCTGTTTCCCAGGCACAGAGAAGGTGGTAGCAGGGAATTCTCTGCCTGCTTTTCCCCAGTGCTCTGCAAGCTCTCCAAGACAACATAAAATCTGGGGCTCTGTGATTTCTTTCGTTCTGAACAAGTGTTACTGTTTTCTGCACAAAAGCGATTCTGCGAAGCAATGTGAACACTTCTGCTTCCCAGGCACAGAGAAGGTGCTAGCAGGGAATTCTCTGCCTGCCTTTCCCCAGTGCTCTGCAAGCTCTCCAGGACAACATAAAATCTGGGCCTCTGTGCTTTCTTTCGTTCTGAACAAGTGTTATTGTTTTCTGCACAAAAGCGATTCTGCGAAGCAATGTGAACACTTCTGCTTCCCAGGCACAGAGAAGGTGCTAGCAGGGAATTCTCTGCCTGCCTTTCCCCAGTGCTCTGCAAGCTCTCCAGGACAACATAAAATCTGGGCCTCTGTGCTTTCTTTCGTTCTGAACAAGTGTTATTGTTTTCTGCACAAAAGCGATTCTGCGAAGCAATGTGAACACTTCTGCTTCCCAGGCACAGAGAAGGTGCTAGCAGGGAATTCTCTGCCTGCCTTTCCCCAGTGCTCTGCAAGCTCTCCAGGACAACATAAAATCTGGGGCTCTGTGCTTTCCTTCGTTCTGAACAAGTGTTACTGTTTTCTGCACAAAAGCGATTCTGCGAAGCAATGTGAACACTTCTGTTTCCCAGGCACAGAGAAGGTGTTAGCAGGGAATTGTCTGCCTGCTTTTCCCCAGTGCTCTGCAAGCTCTCCAGGACAACATAAAATCTGGGGCTCTGTGCTTTCTTTCGTTCTGAACAAGTGTTACTGTTTTCTGCACAAAAGCGATTCTGCGAAGCAATGTGAACACTTCTGTTTCCCAGGCACAGAGAAGGTGGTAGCAGGGAATTCTCTGCCTGCTTTTCCCCAGTGCTCTGCAAGCTCTCCAGGACAACATAAAATCTGGGGCTCTGTGCTTTCTTTCGTTCTGAACAAGTGTTACTGTTTTCTGCACAAAAGCGATTCTGCGAAGCAATGGGAACACTTCTGTTTCCCAGGCACAGAGAAGGTGCTAGCAGGGAATTCTCTGCCTGCTTTTCCCCAGTGCTCTGCAAGCTCTCCAGGACAACATAAAATCTGGGGCTCTGTGCTTTCTTTCATTCTGAACAAGTGTTACTGTTTTCTGCACAAAAGCGATTCTGCGAAGCAATGTGAACACTTCTGCTTCCCAGGCACAGAGAAGGTGCTAGCAGGGAATTCTCTGCCTGCTTTTCCCCAGTGCTCTGCAAGCTCTCCAGGACAACATAAAATCTGGGGCTCTGTGCTTTCTTTCGTTCTGAACAAGTGTTACTGTTTTCTGCACAAAAGCGATTCTGCGAAGCAATGTGAACAGGCACAAAGAAGGTGCTAGCAGGGAATTCTCTGCCTGCCTTTCCCCACTGCTCTGCAAGCTCTCCAGGACAACAGCAAATCTGGGGCTCTGTGCTTTCTTTCGTTCTGAACAAGTGTTACTGTTTTCTGCACAAAAGCGATTCTGCGAAGCAATGTGAACACTTCTGTTTCCCAGGCACAGAGAAGGTGCTAGCAGGGAATTCTCTGCCTGCTTTTCCCCAGTGCTCTGCAAGCTCTCCAGGACAACATAAAATCTGGGGCTCTGTGCTTTCTTTCGTTCTGAACAAGTGTTACTGTTTTCTGCACAAAAGCGATTCTGCGAAGCAATTTGAACACTTCTGCTTCCCAGGCACAGAGAAGGTGCTAGCAGGGAATTCTCTGCCTGCTTTTCCCCAGTGCTCTGCAAGCTCTCCAGGACAACATAAAATCTGGGGCTCTGTGCTTTCTTTCGTTCTGAACAAGTGTTATTGTTTTCTGCACAAAAGCGATTCTGCGAAGCAATGTGAAGACTTCTGCTTCCCAGGCACAGAGAAGGTGCTAGCAGGGAATTCTCTGCCTGCCTTTCCCCAGTGCTCTGCAAGCTCTCCAGGACAACATAAAATCTGGGGCTCTGTGCTTTCCTTCGTTCTGAACAAGTGTTACTGTTTTCTGCACAAAAGCGATTCTGCGAAGCAATTTGAACACTTCTGCTTCCCAGGCACAGAGAAGGTGCTAGCAGGGAATTCTCTGCCTGCTTTTCCCCAGTGCTCTGCAAGCTCTCCAGGACAACATAAAATCTGGGGCTCTGTGCTTTCTTTCGTTCTGAACAAGTGTTATTGTTTTCTGCACAAAAGCGATTCTGCGAAGCAATGTGAACACTTCTGCTTCCCAGGCACAGAGAAGGTGCTAGCAGGGAATTCTCTGCCTGCCTTTCCCCAGTGCTCTGCAAGCTCTCCAGGACAACATAAAATCTGGGGCTCTGTGCTTTCCTTCGTTCTGAACAAGTGTTACTGTTTTCTGCACAAAAGCGATTCTGCCAAGCAATGTGAACACTTCTGTTTCCCAGGCACAGAGAAGGTGCTAGCAGGGAATTCTCTGCCTGCTTTTCCCCAGTGCTCTGCAAGCTCTCCAGGACAACATAAAATCTGGGGCTCTGTGCTTTCTTTCGTTCTGAACAAGTGTTACTGTTTTCTGCACAAAAGCGATTCTGCGAAGCAATGTGAAGACTTCTGCTTCCCAGGCACAGAGAAGGTGCTAGCAGGGAATTCTCTGCCTGCTTTTCCCCAGTGCTCTGCAAGCTCTCCAGGACAACATAAAATCTGGGGCTCTGTGCTTTCTTTCGTTCTGAACAAGTGTTACTGTTTTCTGCACAAAAGCGATTCTGCGAAGCAATTTGAACACTTCTGCTTCCCAGGCACAGAGAAGGTGCTAGCAGGGAATTCTCTGCCTGCCTTTCCCCAGTGCTCTGCAAGCTCTCCAGGACAACATAAAATCTGGGGCTCTGTGCTTTCCTTCGTTCTGAACAAGTGTTACTGTTTTCTGCACAAAAGCGATTCTGCGAAGCAATGTGAACACTTCTGTTTCCCAGGCACAGAGAAGGTGGTAGCAGGGAATTCTCTGCCTGCTTTTCCCCAGTGCTCTGCAAGCTCTCCAGGACAACATAAAATCTGGGGCTCTGTGCTTTCTTTCGTTCTGAACAAGTGTTACTGTTTTCTGCACAAAAGCGATTCTGCGAAGCAATGGGAACACTTCTGTTTCCCAGGCACAGAGAAGGTGCTAGCAGGGAATTCTCTGCCTGCTTTTCCCCAGTGCTCTGCAAGCTCTCCAGGACAACATAAAATCTGGGGCTCTGTGCTTTCTTTCATTCTGAACAAGTGTTACTGTTTTCTGCACAAAAGCGTTTCTGCGAAGCAATGTGAAGACTTCTGCTTCCCAGGCACAGAGAAGGTGCTAGCAGGGAATTCTCTGCCTGCTTTTCCCCAGTGCTCTGCAAGCTCTCCAGGACAACATAAAATCTGGGGCTCTGTGCTTTCTTTCGTTCTGAACAAGTGTTACTGTTTTCTGCACAAAAGCGATTCTGCGAAGCAATGTGAACACTTCTGTTTCCCAGGCACAGAGAAGGTGGTAGCAGGGAATTCTCTGCCTGTTTTTCCCCAGTGCTCTGCAAGCTCTCCAGGACAACATAAAATCTGGGGCTCTGTGCTTTCCTTCGTTCTGAACAAGTGTTACTGTTTTCTGCACAAAAGCGATTCTGCGAAGCAATTTGAACACTTCTGCTTCCCAGGCACAGAGAAGGTGCTAGCAGGGAATTCTCTGCCTGCTTTTCCCCAGTGCTCTGCAAGCTCTCCAGGACAACATAAAATCTGGGGCTCTGTGCTTTCTTTCGTTCTGAACAAGTGTTATTGTTTTCTGCACAAAAGCGATTCTGCGAAGCAATGTGAACACTTCTGCTTCCCAGGCACAGAGAAGGTGCTAGCAGGGAATTCTCTGCCTGCCTTTCCCCAGTGCTCTGCAAGCTCTCCAGGACAACATAAAATCTGGGGCTCTGTGCTTTCTTTCGTTCTGAACAAGTGTTATTGTTTTCTGCACAAAAGCGATTCTGCGAAGCAATGTGAACACTTCTGCTTCCCAGGCACAGAGAAGGTGCTAGCAGGGAATTCTCTGCCTGCCTTTCCCCAGTGCTCTGCAAGCTCTCCAGGACAACATAAAATCTGGGGCTCTGTGCTTTCCTTCGTTCTGAACAAGTGTTACTGTTTTCTGCACAAAAGCGATTCTGCGAAGCAATTTGAACACTTCTGTTTCCCAGGCACAGAGAAGGTGGTAGCAGGGAATTCTCTGCCTGCCTTTCCCCAGTGCTCTGCAAGCTCTCCAGGACAACATAAAATCTGGGGCTCTGTGCTTTCTTTCGTTCTGAACAAGTGTTACTGTTTTCTGCACAAAAGCGATTCTGCGAAGCAATGGGAACACTTCTGTTTCCCAGGCACAGAGAAGGTGCTAGCAGGGAATTCTCTGCCTGCTTTTCCCCAGTGCTCTGCAAGCTCTCCAGGACAACATAAAATCTGGGGCTCTGTGCTTTCTTTCGTTCTGAACAAGTGTTACTGTTTTCTGCACAAAAGCGATTCTGCGAAGCAATGTGAACACTTCTGTTTCCCAGGCACAGAGAAGGTGCAAACAGGGAAATCTCTGCCTGCCTTTCCCCAGTGCTCTGCAAGCTCTCCAGGACAACATAAAATCTGGGGCACTGTGCTTTCCTTCGTTCTGAACAAGTGTTACTGTTTTCTGCACAAAAGCGATTCTGCGAAGCAATGTGAACACTTCTGTTTCCCAGGCACAGAGAAGGTGCTAGCAGGGAATTCTCTGCCTGCTTTTCCCCAGTGCTCTGCAAGCTCTCCAGGACAACATAAAATCTGGGGCTCTGTGCTTTCTTTCGTTCTGAACAAGTGTTACTGTTTTCTGCACAAAAGCAATTCTGCGAAGCAATGTGAACACTTCTGCTTCCCAGGCACAGAGAAGGTGCTAGCAGGGAATTCTCTGCCTGCCTTTCCCCAGTGCTCTGCAAGCTCTCCAGGACAACATAAAATCTGGGGCTCTGTGCTTTCCTTCGTTCTGAACAACTGTTACTGTTTTCTGCACAAAAGCGATTCTGCGAAGCAATGTGAACACTTCTGTTTCCCAGGCACAGAGAAGGTGCTAGCAGGGAATTCTCTGCCTGCTTTTCCCCAGTGCTCTGCAAGCTCTCCAGGACAACATAAAATCTGGGGCTCTGTGCTTTCTTTCGTTCTGAACAAGTGTTACTGTTTTCTGCACAAAAGCGATTCTGCGAAGAAATGGGAACACTTCTGTTTCCCAGGCACAGAGAAGGTGGTAGCAGGGAATTCTCTGCCTGCTTTTCCCCAGTGCTCTGCAAGCTCTCCAGGACAACATAAAATCTGGGGCTCTGTGCTTTCTTTCGTTCTGAACAAGTGTTACTGTTTTCTGCACAAAAGCGATTCTGCGAAGCAATTTGAACACTTCTGCTTCCCAGGCACAGAGAAGGTGCTAACAGGGAATTCTCTGCCTGCCTTTCCCCAGTGCTCTGCAAGCTCTCCAGCACAACATAAAATCTGGGGCTCTGTGCTTTCCTTCGTTCTGAACAAGTGTTACTGTTTTCTGCACAAAAGCGATTCTGCGAAGCAATGTGAACACTTCTGTTTCCCAGGCACAGAGAAGGTGCTAACAGGGAATTCTCTGCCTGCCTTTCCCCAGTGCTCTGCAAGCTCTCCAGGACAACATAAAATCTGGGGCTCTGTGCTTTCCTTCGTTCTGAACAAGTGTTACTGTTTTCTGCACAAAAGCGATTCTGCGAAGCAATGTGAACACTTCTGTTTCCCAGGCACAGAGAAGGTGGTAGCAGGGAATTCTCTGCCTGCTTTTCCCCAGTGCTCTGCAAGCTCTCCAGGACAACATAAAATCTGGGGCTCTGTGCTTTCTTTCGTTCTGAACAAGTGTTACTGTTTTCTGCACAAAAGCGATTCTGCGAAGCAATGTGAACACTTCTGCTTCCCAGGCACAGAGAAGGTGCTAGCAGGGAATTCTCTGCCTGCCTTTCCCCAGTGCTCTGCAAGCTCTCCAGGACAACATAAAATCTGGGGCTCTGTGCTTTCTTTCGTTCTGAACAAGTGTTATTGTTTTCTGCACAAAAGCGATTCTGCGAAGCAATGTGAACACTTCTGCTTCCCAGGCACAGAGAAGGTGCTAGCAGGGAATTCTCTGCCTGCCTTTCCCCAGTGCTCTGCAAGCTCTCCAGGACAACATAAAATCTGGGGCTCTGTGCTTTCCTTCGTTCTGAACAAGTGTTACTGTTTTCTGCACAAAAGCGATTCTGCGAAGCAATGTGAACACTTCTGTTTCCCAGGCACAGAGAAGGTGGTAGCAGGGAATTCTCTGCCTGCTTTTCCCCAGTGCTCTGCAAGCTCTCCAGGACAACATAAAATCTGGGGCTCTGTGCTTTCTTTCGTTCTGAACAAGTGTTACTGTTTTCTGCACAAAAGCGATTCTGCGAAGCAATGTGAACACTTCTGCTTCCCAGGCACAGAGAAGGTGCTAGCAGGGAATTCTCTGCCTGCCTTTCCCCAGTGCTCTGCAAGCTCTCCAGGACAACATAAAATCTGGGGCTCTGTGCTTTCTTTCGTTCTGAACAAGTGTTACTGTTTTCTGCACAAAAGCGATTCTGCGAAGCAATGGGAACACTTCTGTTTCCCAGGCACAGAGAAGGTGCTAGCAGGGAATTCTCTGCCTGCTTTTCCCCAGTGCTCTGCAAGCTCTCCAGGACAACATAAAATCTGGGGCTCTGTGCTTTCTTTCATTCTGAACAAGTGTTACTGTTTTCTGCACAAAAGCGTTTCTGCGAAGCAATGTGAAGACTTCTGCTTCCCAGGCACAGAGAAGGTGCTAGCAGGGAATTCTCTGCCTGCTTTTCCCCAGTGCTCTGCAAGCTCTCCAGGACAACATAAAATCTGGGGCTCTGTGCTTTCTTTCGTTCTGAACAAGTGTTACTGTTTTCTGCACAAAAGCGATTCTGCGAAGCAATGTGAACACTTCTGTTTCCCAGGCACAGAGAAGGTGCTAGCAGGGAATTCTCTGCCTGCCTTTCCCCAGTGCTCTGCAAGCTCTCCAGGACAACATAAAATCTGGGGCTCTGTGCTTTCCTTCGTTCTGAACAAGTGTTACTGATTTCTGCACAAAAGCGATTCTGCGAAGCAATTTGAACACTTCTGCTTCCCAGGCACAGAGAAGGTGCTAGCAGGGAATTCTCTGCCTGCTTTTCCCCAGTGCTCTGCAAGCTCTCCAGGACAACATAAAATCTGGGGCTCTGTGCTTTCTTTCGTTCTGAACAAGTGTTATTGTTTTCTGCACAAAAGCGATTCTGCGAAGCAATGTGAACACTTCTGCTTCCCAGGCACAGAGAAGGTGCTAGCAGGGAATTCTCTGCCTGCCTTTCCCCAGTGCTCTGCAAGCTCTCCAGGACAACATAAAATCTGGGGCTCTGTGCTTTCTTTCGTTCTGAACAAGTGTTATTGTTTTCTGCACAAAAGCGATTCTGCGAAGCAATGTGAACACTTCTGCTTCCCAGGCACAGAGAAGGTGCTAGCAGGGAATTCTCTGCCTGCCTTTCCCCAGTGCTCTGCAAGCTCTCCAGGACAACATAAAATCTGGGGCTCTGTGCTTTCCTTCGTTCTGAACAAGTGTTACTGTTTTCTGCACAAAAGCGATTCTGCGAAGCAATTTGAACACTTCTGTTTCCCAGGCACAGAGAAGGTGCTAGCAGGGAATTCTCTGCCTGCTTTTCCCCAGTGCTCTGCAAGCTCTCCAGGACAACATAAAATCTGGGGCTCTGTGCTTTCTTTCGTTCTGAACAAGTGTTACTGTTTTCTGCACAAAAGCGATTCTGCGAAGCAATGGGAACACTTCTGTTTCCCAGGCACAGAGAAGGTGCTAGCAGGGAATTCTCTGCCTGCTTTTCCCCAGTGCTCTGCAAGCTCTCCAGGACAACATAAAATCTGGGGCTCTGTGCTTTCTTTCGTTCTGAACAAGTGTTACTGTTTTCTGCACAAAAGCGATTCTGCGAAGCAATTTGAACACTTCTGCTTCCCAGGCACAGAGAAGGTGCAAACAGGGAAATCTCTGCCTGCCTTTCCCCAGTGCTCTGCAAGCTCTCCAGGACAACATAAAATCTGGGGCACTGTGCTTTCTTTCGTTCTGAACAAGTGTTACTGTTTTCTGCACAAAAGCGATTCTGCGAAGCAATGTGAACACTTCTGCTTCCCAGGCACAGAGAAGGTGCTAGCAGGGAATTCTCTGCCTGCCTTTCCCCAGTGCTCTGCAAGCTCTCCAGGACAACATAAAATCTGGGGCTCTGTGCTTTCCTTCGTTCTGAACAACTGTTACTGTTTTCTGCACAAAAGCGATTCTGCGAAGCAATGTGAACACTTCTGTTTCCCAGGCACAGAGAAGGTGCTAGCAGGGAATTCTCTGCCTGCTTTTCCCCAGTGCTCTGCAAGCTCTCCAGGACAACATAAAATCTGGGGCTCTGTGCTTTCTTTCGTTCTGAACAAGTGTTACTGTTTTCTGCACAAAAGCGATTCTGCGAAGAAATGGGAACACTTCTGTTTCCCAGGCACAGAGAAGGTGGTAGCAGGGAATTCTCTGCCTGCTTTTCCCCAGTGCTCTGCAAGCTCTCCAGGACAACATAAAATCTGGGGCTCTGTGCTTTCTTTCGTTCTGAACAAGTGTTACTGTTTTCTGCACAAAAGCGATTCTGCGAAGCAATTTGAACACTTCTGCTTCCCAGGCACAGAGAAGGTGCTAACAGGGAATTCTCTGCCTGCCTTTCCCCAGTGCTCTGCAAGCTCTCCAGCACAACATAAAATCTGGGGCTCTGTGCTTTCCTTCGTTCTGAACAAGTGTTACTGTTTTCTGCACAAAAGCGATTCTGCGAAGCAATGTGAACACTTCTGTTTCCCAGGCACAGAGAAGGTGCTAGCAGGGAATTCTCTGCCTGCTTTTCCCCAGTGCTCTGCAAGCTCTCCAGGACAACATAAAATCTGGGGCTCTGTGCTTTCTTTCGTTCTGAACAAGTGTTACTGTTTTCTGCACAAAAGCGATTCTGCGAAGCAATGGGAACACTTCTTTTTCCCAGGCACAGAGAAGGTGCTAGCAGGGAATTCTCTGCCTGCTTTTCCCCAGTGCTCTGCAAGCTCTCCAGGACAACATAAAATCTGGGGCTCTGTGCTTTCTTTCGTTCTGAACAAGTGTTACTGTTTTCTGCACAAAAGCGATTCTGCGAAGCAATGGGAACACTTCTTTTTCCCAGGCACAGAGAAGGTGCTAGCAGGGAATTCTCTGCCTGCCTTTCCCCAGTGCTCTGCAAGCTCTCCAGGACAACATAAAATCTGGGCCTCTGTGCTTTCTTTCGTTCTGAACAAGTGTTATTGTTTTCTGCACAAAAGCGATTCTGCGAAGCAATGTGAACACTTCTGCTTCCCAGGCACAGAGAAGGTGCTAGCAGGGAATTCTCTGCCTGCCTTTCCCCAGTGCTCTGCAAGCTCTCCAGGACAACAGCAAATCTGGGGCTCTGTGCTTTCTTTCGTTCTGAACAAGTGTTACTGTTTTCTGCACAAAAGCGATTCTGCGAAGCAATGTGAACACTTCTGTTTCCCAGGCACAGAGAAGGTGCTAGCAGGGAATTCTCTGCCTGCTTTTCCCCAGTGCTCTGCAAGCTCTCCAGGACAACATAAAATCTGGGGCTCTGTGCTTTCTTTCGTTCTGAACAAGTGTTACTGTTTTCTGCACAAAAGCGATTCTGCGAAGCAATTTGAACACTTCTGCTTCCCAGGCACAGAGAAGGTGCTAGCAGGGAATTCTCTGCCTGCTTTTCCCCAGTGCTCTGCAAGCTCTCCAGGACAACATAAAATCTGGGGCTCTGTGCTTTCTTTCGTTCTGAACAAGTGTTATTGTTTTCTGCACAAAAGCGATTCTGCGAAGCAATGTGAAGACTTCTGCTTCCCAGGCACAGAGAAGGTGCTAGCAGGGAATTCTCTGCCTGCCTTTCCCCAGTGCTCTGCAAGCTCTCCAGGACAACATAAAATCTGGGGCTCTGTGCTTTCCTTCGTTCTGAACAAGTGTTACTGTTTTCTGCACAAAAGCGATTCTGCGAAGCAATTTGAACACTTCTGCTTCCCAGGCACAGAGAAGGTGCTAGCAGGGAATTCTCTGCCTGCTTTTCCCCAGTGCTCTGCAAGCTCTCCAGGACAACATAAAATCTGGGGCTCTGTGCTTTCTTTCGTTCTGAACAAGTGTTATTGTTTTCTGCACAAAAGCGATTCTGCGAAGCAATGTGAACACTTCTGCTTCCCAGGCACAGAGAAGGTGCTAGCAGGGAATTCTCTGCCTGCCTTTCCCCAGTGCTCTGCAAGCTCTCCAGGACAACAGCAAATCTGGGGCTCTGTGCTTTCCTTCGTTCTGAACAAGTGTTACTGTTTTCTGCACAAAAGCGATTCTGCGAAGCAATGTGAACACTTCTGTTTCCCAGGCACAGAGAAGGTGCTAGCAGGGAATTCTCTGCCTGCTTTTCCCCAGTGCTCTGCAAGCTCTCCAGGACAACATAAAATCTGGGGCTCTGTGCTTTCTTTCGTTCTGAACAAGTGTTACTGTTTTCTGCACAAAAGCGATTCTGCGAAGCAATTTGAACACTTCTGCTTCCCAGGCACAGAGAAGGTGCTAGCAGGGAATTCTCTGCCTGCTTTTCCCCAGTGCTCTGCAAGCTCTCCAGGACAACATAAAATCTGGGGCTCTGTGCTTTCTTTCGTTCTGAACAAGTGTTATTGTTTTCTGCACAAAAGCGATTCTGCGAAGCAATGGGAACACTTCTGTTTCC
Organism: Strix uralensis; assembly: GCF_047716275.1. Lineage (NCBI taxonomy): Eukaryota > Metazoa > Chordata > Aves > Strigiformes > Strigidae > Strix > Strix uralensis. The sequence goes on from NW_027437031.1 coordinate 40,370, forward strand.
CAGGCACAGAGAAGGTGCTAGCAGGGAATTCTCTGCCTGCTTTTCCCCAGTGCTCTGCAAGCTCTCCAGGACAACATAAAAATCTGGGGCTCTGTGCTTTCTTTCGTTCTGAACAAGTGTTACTGTTTTCTGCACAAAAGCGATTCTGCGAAGCAATTTGAACACTTCTGCTTCCCAGGCACAGAGAAGGTGCTAGCAGGGAATTCTCTGCCTGCCTTTCCCCAGTGCTCTGCAAGCTCTCCAGGACAACATAAAATCTGGGGCTCTGTGCTTTCCTTCGTTCTGAACAAGTGTTACTGTTTTCTGCACAAAAGCGATTCTGCGAAGCAATGTGAACACTTCTGTTTCCCAGGCACAGAGAAGGTGGTAGCAGGGAATTCTCTGCCTGCTTTTCCCCAGTGCTCTGCAAGCTCTCCAGGACAACATAAAATCTGGGGCTCTGTGCTTTCTTTCGTTCTGAACAAGTGTTACTGTTTTCTGCACAAAAGCGATTCTGCGAAGCAATGGGAACAGGCACAAAGAAGGTGGTAGCAGGGAATTCTCTGCCTGCTTTTCCCCAGTGCTCTGCAAGCTCTCCAGGACAACATAAAATCTGGGGCTCTGTGCTTTCTTTCGTTCTGAACAAGTGTTACTGTTTTCTGCACAAAAGCGATTCTGCGAAGCAATTTGAACACTTCTG
>NW_027437032.1:0-41031 GCF_047716275.1 Strix uralensis
GAGGAAAAAGAGAGGAGGAAGAGAGAGGAGCAATAGAGAGGAAGGGGAGAGAGGAGGAAAAGGGAGGAGGAACAGAGAGGAAGAGGAGAGAGGAGGAAGAGAGAGGAGGAAGAGAGAGGAGGAATAGAGAGGAAGAGGAGAGAGGAGGAGGAGAGAGGAGGAAGAGAGAGGAAGAGGAGAGAGGAGGAAGAGAGCGGAGGAAAAGGGAGGAGGAACAGAGAGGAAGAGGAGAGAGGAGGAAGAGAGAGGAGGAAAAGGGAGGAGGAACAGAGAGGAAGAGGAGAGAGGAGGAAGAGAGAGGAGGAAGAGAGAGGAAGAGGAGAGAGGAGGAGGAGAGAGGAGGAGAGAGCGGAGGAAGAGAGAGGAAGATGAGAGAGTAGAATTAGAGAGGAGGAAGAGAGAGGAAGAGAAGAGAAGAGGAAGAGACGAGGAAGAAAGAGAGGAGGAAGAGAGAGGAGGAAAAGGGAGGAGGAACAGAGAGGAAAGGAGAGAGCAGGAGAGAGGAGGAAGAGAGCGGAGAAAGAGAGAGGAAGAGGAGAGAGTAGAAAGAGAGAGGAGCAAGAGAGAGGAGGAGGAGAGAGGAGGAAAAGAGAGGAGGAAGATAGAGGAGGAAGAGAGAGGAGGAAAAGGGAGGAGGAACAGAGAGGAAGAGGAGAGAGGAGGAAGAGAGAGGAGGAAGAAAGAGGAGGAAGAGAGAGGAAGAGGAGAGAGGAGGAAGAGAGAGGAGGAAGAGTGAGGAAGAAGAGAAAGGAGGAAGAGAGTGGAAAAAGAGAGAGGAGGAATACAGAGGAGAAAGAGAGGAGGAAGAGAGAGAAGGAGGAGAGAGGAGGAAAAGAGAGGAGGAAGAGAAAGGAGGAAGAGAGAGGAGGAAGAGAGAGGAGGAAGAGAGAGGAAAAATAGCAGAAAAAGAGAGGAGGAAGAGAGAGGAGGAAGAGAGAGGAGGAAGAGATAAGGAGGAAGAGAGAGGAGGAAGAGAGGGAAGGAAGAGAGAGGAAGAGGAGAGAGGAGGAAGAGAGAGGAGGGAAAGGGAGGAGGAACAGAGAGGAAAGGAGAGAGGAGGAGGAGAGAGGAGGAAGAGAGCGGAGGAAGAGAGAGGAAGAGGAGAGAGTAGAAAGAGGAGGAAGAGAGAGGAGGAGGAGAGAGGAGGAAAAGAGAGGAGGAAGAGAAAGGAGGAAGAGAGAGGAGGAAGAGAGAGGAGGAAGAGAGAGGAAAAATAGGAGGAAAAGAGAGGAGGAAGAGAGAGGAGCAATAGAGAGGAAGGGGAGAGAGGAGGAAAAGGGAGGAGGAACAGAGAGGAAGAGGAGAGAGGAGGAAGAGAGAGGAGGAAGAGAGAGGAGGAATAGAGAGGAAGAGGAGAGAGGAGGAGGAGAGAGGAGGAAGAGAGAGGAAGAGGAGAGAGGAGGAAGAGAGCGGAGGAAAAGGGAGGAGGAACAGAGAGGAAGAGGAGAGAGGAGGAAGAGAGAGGAGGAAAAGGGAGGAGGAACAGAGAGGAAGAGGAGGAGAGGAGGAAGAGAGAGGAGGAAGAGAGAGGAAGAGGAGAGAGGAGGAGGAGAGAGGAGGAAGAGAGCGGAGGAAGAGAGAGGAAGATGACAGAGTAGAATTAGAGAGGAGGAAGAGAGAGGAGGAGGAGAGAGGAGGAAAAGAGAGGAGAAAGAGAGAGGAGGAAAAGAAAGAGGAAGAGAAAGGAGGAAGAGAGAGGAGGAAGAGAGAGGAGGAAGAGAGAGGAAAATAGGAGGAAAAGAGCGGAGGAAGAGAGAGGAGGAAGAGAGAGGAGGATGAGAGAAGAGGAAGAGAGAAGAGGAAGAGAGAAGAGGAAGAGAGAGAAGAAAGAGAGAGGAAGAGGAGAGAGGAGGAAGAGAGAGGAGGAAAAGGGAGGAGGAACAGAGAGGAAGAGGAGAGAGGAGGAAGAGAGAGGAGGAAAAGGGAGGAGGAACAGAGAGGAAGAGGAGAGAGGAGGAAGAGAGAGGAGGAAGAGAGAGGAAGAGGAGAGAGGAGGAGGAGAGAGGAGGAAGAGAGCGGAGGAAGAGAGAGGAAGATGAGAGAGTAGAATTAGAGAGGAGGAAGAGAGAGGAAGAGAAGAGAAGAGGAAGAGAGAGGAATAAAAGAGAGGAGGAAGAGAGAGGAGGAAAAGGGAGGAGGAACAGAGAGGAAAGGAGAGAGGAGGAGAGAGGAGGAAGAGAGCGGAGGAAGAGAGAGGAAGAGGAGAGAGTAGAAAGAGAGAGGAGCAAGAGAGAGGAGGAGGAGAGAGGAGGAAAAGAGAGGAGGAAGATAGAGGAGGAAGAGAGAGGAGGAAAAGGGAGGAGGAACAGAGAGGAAGAGGAGAGAGGAGGAAGAGAGAGGAGGAAGAAAGAGGAGGAAGAGAGAGGAAGAGGAGAGAGGAGGAAGAGAGAGAGGAAGAGTGAGGAAGAAGAGAAAGGAGGAAGAGAGTGGAAAAAGAGAGAGGAGGAATACAGAGGAGAAAGAGAGGAGGAAGAGAGAGAAGGAGGAGAGAGGAGAAAAGAGAGGAGGAAGAGAAAGGAGGAAGAGAGAGGAGGAAGAGAGAGGAGGAAGAGAGAGGAAAAATAGCAGAAAAAGAGAGGAGGAAGAGAGAGGAAGACGAGGGAGGAGGAGGAGAGAGGAAGAGGAGAGAGGAGGAAGAGAGAGGAGGAAAAGGAGGAGGAACAGAGAGGAAGAGGAGAGAGGAGGAAGAGAGAGGAGGAAGAGAAAGGAGGAATGGAGAGGAAGACGAGAGAGGAGGAGGAGAGAGGAGGAAGAGAGAGAAGGAGGAGAGAGGAGGAGAAGAGAGGAGGAAGAGAAAGGAGGAAGAGAGAGGAGGAAGAGAGAGGAGGAAGAGAGAGGAAAAATAGGAGGAAAAGAGAGAAGGTAGAGAGAGGAGGAAGAGAGAGGAGGAAGAGAGAGGAAGACGAGAGAGGAGGAAGAGAGAGGAAGAGGAGAGAGGAGGAAGAGAGAGGAGGAAAAGTGAGGAGGAACAGAGAGGAAGAGGAGAGAGGAGGAAGAGAGAGGAGGAAGAGAGAGGAAGAGGAGAGAGGAGGAGGAGAGAGGAGGAAGAGAGAGGAGGAAGAGAGAGGAGGAAGAGAGAGAAGGAGGAGAGAGGAGGAAAAGAGAGGAGTAAGAGAGAGGAGGAATAGAGAGGAAAAATAGGAGGAAAATAGAGGAGGAAGAGAGAGGAGGAAGAGAGGAGGAAGAGAGAGGAGGAAGAAAGAGGAGGAAGAGAGAGGAGGAAGAGAGAGAAAGAGGAGAGAGGAGGAAGAGAGAAGAGGAAAAGGGAGGAGGAACAGAGAGGAAGAGGAGAGAGGAGGAAGAGAGAGGAGGAAGAAAGAGGAAGAGGAGAGAGGAGGAGGAGAGAGGATGAAGAGAGCGGAGGAAGAGAGAGGAAGAGGAGAGAGTAGAAAGACAGAGAAGGAGGAGAGAGGAGGAGGAGAGAGGAGGAAAAGATAGGAGAAAGAGAGAGGAGGAAGAGAGAGGAGGAAGAGAGGAGGAATAGAGAGGAAGAGGAGAGAGGAGGAAAAGGGAGGAGGAACAGAGAGGAAGAGGAGAGAGGAGGAAGAGAGAGGAGGAAGAGAGAGGAGGAAGTGAGAGAAGTGGAGAGAGGAGGAAAAGAGAGGAGGAAGAGAGAGGAGGAAGAGAGAGGAAAAATAGGAGGAAAATAGAGAGGAAGAGAGAGGAGGAAGAGAGGAGGAAGAGAGAGGAGGAAGAAAGAGGAGGAAGAGAGAGGAGGAAGAGAGAGAAAGAGGAGAGAGGAGGAGGAGAGAGGAGGAAGAGAGAGGAAGAGGAGAGAGGAGGAAGAGAGCGGAGGAAAAGGGAGGAGGAACAGAGAGGAAGAGAGAGAGGAGGAAGAGAGAGAGGAGGAAAAGGGAGGAGGAACAGAGAGGAAGAGGAGAGAGGAGGAAGAGAGAGGAGGAAGAGAGAGGAGGAAGAGAGAGGAAGAGGAGAGAGGAGGAAGAGAGAGGAGGAAGAGTGAGGAAGAAGAGAAGGAGGAAGAGAGTGGAAAAAGAGAGAGGAGAATACAGAGGAGAAAGAGAGGAGGAAGAGAGAGAAGGAGGAGAGAGGAGGAAAAGAGAGGAGGAAGAGAAAGGAGGAAGAGAGAGGAGGAAGAGAGAGGAGGAAGAGAGAGGAAAATAGCAGAAAAAGAGAGGAGGAAGAGTGAGGAGGAAGAGAGAGGAAGACGAGAGAGGAGGAGGAGAGAGGAAGAGGAGAGAGGAGAAGAGAGAGGAGGAAGAAAGAGGAAGAGGAGAGAGGAGGAGGAGAGAGGAGGAAGAGAGCGGAGGAAGAGAGAGGAAGAGGAGAGAGTAGAAAGACAGAGGAGGAAGAGATAGGAGGAGGAGAGAGGAGGAAACGATAGGAGAAAGAGAGAGGAGGGAAGAGAGAGGAGGAAGAGAGAGGAGGAGAGAGAGGAAAAATAGGAGGAAAGAGAGGAGGAAGAGAGAGGAGGAAGAGAGAGGAGTAAGGGAGAGGAGGAAGAGAGAGGAGGAATAGAGAGGTGGAAGAGAAAGAAGGAAAGAGAGAAAGAGGAGACAGGAGGAAGAGAGAGGAGGAAAAGGGAGGAGGAACAGAGAGGAATAGGAGAGAGGAGGAGGTGAGAGGAGGAAGAGAGCCGAGGAAGAGAGAGGAAGAGGAGAGAATAGAAAGAGAGAGGAGGAAGAGATAGGAGGAGGAGAGAGGAGGAAAAGAGAGGAGGAAGAGAGAGGAGGAAGAGAGAGGAAGAGGAGAGAGGAGGAGGAGAGAGGAGGAAGAGAGAGGAAGAGGAGAGAGGAGGAAGAGAGAAGAGGAACAGAGCGGAGGAAGAGAGAGGAGGAAGAGAGAGGAAGAGGAGAGAGGAGGAAAAGAGAGGAGGAAGAGAGAGGAGGAAGAGAGAGGAGGAAGAGAGAGGAGGAAGAGAGAGAAGGAAGAGAGAGGAAGAGGAGAGAGGAGGAAGAGAGAGGAGGAAGAGTGAGGAAGAGGAGAAAGGAGGAATACAGAGGAGAAAGAGAGAGGAGGAAGAGAGAGAAGGAGGAGAGAGGAGGAAAGAGAGGACGAAGAGAAAGGAGGAAAAGAGAGGAGGAAGAGAGAGGAGGGAGAGAGAGAAAAATAGGAGGAAAGAGAGGAGGAAGAGAGAGGAGGAAGAGAGAGGAGTATGGGAGAGGAGGAAGAGAGAGGAGGAATAAAGAGGAGGAAGAGAGAGAAGGAAGAGAGAGAAAGAGGAGAGAGGAGGAAGAGAGAGGAAGAGGAGAGAGGAGGAAGAGAGCGGAGGAAGAGAGAGAAAGAGGAGAGAGGAGGAAGAGAGAGGAGGAAGAGAGAGAAAATAGGAGGAAAAGAGAGGAGGAAGAGAGAGGAGGAAGAGAGAGAGGAAGAGAGAGAAGGAAGAGAGAGGAGGAAGAGAGAGGAAGAGGAGAGAGGAGGAAGAGAGGAGGAAGAGAGAGGAGGAAGAAAGAGGAGGAAGAGAGAGGAGGAAGAGAGAGAAAGAGGAGAGAGGAGGAAGAGAGAAGAGGAAAAGGGAGGAGGAACAGAGAGGAAGAGGAGAGAGGAGGAAGAGAGAGAGGAAGAAAGAGGAAGAGGAGAGAGGAGGAGGAGAGAGGATGAAGAGAGCGGAGGAAGAGAGAGGAAGAGGAGAGAGTAGAAAGAGAGAGGAGGAAGAGAGAGGAGGAGGAGAGAGGAGGAAAAGATAGGAGAAAGAGAGAGGAGGAAGAGAGAGGAGGAAGAGAGAGGAGGAATAGAGAGGAAGAGGAGAGAGGAGGAAAAGGGAGGAGGAACAGAGAGGAAGAGGAGAGAGGAGGAAGAGAGAGGAGGAAGAGAGAGGAGGAATAGAGAGGAGAGGAGAGAGGAGGAGAGAGAGGAGGAAGAGAGAGGAAGAGGAGAGAGGAGGAAGAGAGCGGAGGAAAAGGGAGGAGGAACAGAGAGGAAGAGGAGAGAGGAGGAAGAGAGAGGAGGAAAAGGGAGGAGGAACAGAGAGGAAGAGGAGAGAGGAGGAAGAGAGAGGAGGAAGAGAGAGGAAGAGGAGAGAGGAGGAGGAGAGAGGAGGAAGAGAGCGGAGGAAGAGAGAGGAAGATGACAGAGTAGAATTAGAGAGGAGGAAGAGAGAGGAGGAGGAGAGAGGAGGAAAGAGAGGAGAAAGAGAGAGGAGGAAAAGAAAGAGGAAGAGAAAGGAGGAAGAGAGAGGAGGAAGAGAGACGAGGAAGAGAGAGGAAAAATAGGAGGAAAAGAGCGTAGGAAGAGAGAGGAGGAAGAGAGAGGAGGATGAGAGAAGAGGAAGAGAGAGGAGGAAGAGAGAAGAGGAAGAGAGAGAAGAAAGAGAGAGGAAGAGGAGAGAGGAGGAAGAGAGAGGAGAAAAGGGAGGAGGAACAGAGAGGAAGAGGAGAGAGGAGGAAGAGAGGAGGAAGAGAGAGGAATAGGAGAGAGGAGGAGGAGAGAGGAGGAAGAGAGCGGAGGAAGAGAGAGGAAGATGAGAGAGTAGAATTAGAGAGGAGGAAGAGAGAGGAAGAGGAGAGAAGAGGAAGAGAGAGGAAGAAAAGAGAGGAGGAAAAGAGAGGAGGAAAAGGGAGGAGGAACAGAGAGGAAAGGAGAGAGGAGGAGAGAGGAGGAAGAGAGCGGAGGAAGAGAGAGGAAGAGGAGAGAGTAGAAAGAGAGAGGAGCAAGAGAGAGGAGGAGTAGAGAGGAGGAAAAGAGAGGAGGAAGAGAGAGGAGGAAGAGAGAGGAGGAAAAGGGAGGAGGAACAGAGAGGAAGAGGAGAGAGGAGGAAGAGAGAGGAGGAAGAGAGAGGAGGAAGAGAGAGGAAGAGGAGAGAGGAGGAAGAGAGAGGAGAAGAGTGAGGAAGAAGAGAAAGGAGGAAGAGAGTGGAAAAAGAGAGAGGAGGAATACAGAGGAGAAAGAGAGGAGGAAGAGAGAGAAGGAGGAGAGAGGAGGAAAAGAGAGGAGGAAGAGAAAGGAGGAAGAGAGAGGAGGAAGAGAGAGGAGGAAGAGAGAGGAAAAATAGCAGAAAAAGAGAGGAGGAAGAGGAGAGGAGGAAGAGAGAGGAAGACGAGAGAGGAGGAGGAGAGAGGAAGAGGAGAGAGGAGGAAGAGAGAGGAGGAAAAAGGAGGAGGAACAGAGAGGAAGAGGAGAGAGGAGGAAGAGAGAGGAGGAAGAGAAAGGAGGAATGGAGAGGAAGACGAGAGAGGAGGAGGAGAGAGGAGGAAGAGAGAGAAGGAGGAGAGAGGAGGATAAGAGAGGAGGAAGAGAAAGGAGGAAGAGAGAGGAGGAAGAGAGAGGAGGAAGAGAGAGGAAAAATAGAGGAAAAGAGAGAAGGTAGAGAGAGGAGGAAGAGAGAGGAGGAAGAGAGAGGAAGACGAGAGAGGAGGAAGAGAGAGGAAGAGGAGAGAGGAGGAAGAGAGAGGAGGAAAAGGGAGGAGGAACAGAGAGGAAGAGGTGAGAGGAGGAAGAGAGAGGAGGAAGAGAGAGGAAGAGGAGAGAGGAGGAGGAGAGAGGAGGAAGAGAGAGGAAGAGGAGAGAGGAGGAAGAGAGAGGAGGAAGAGAGAGGAGGAAGTGAGAGAAGGAGGAGAGAGGAGGAAAAGAGAGGAGGAAGAGAGAGGAGGAAGAGAGAGGAAAAATAGGAGGAAAATAGAGGAGGAAGAGAGAGGAGGAAGAGAGGAGGAAGAGAGAGGAGGAAGACAGAGGAGGAAGAGAGAGGAGGAAGAGAGAGAAAGAGGAGAGAGGAGGAGAGAGAAGAGGAAAGGAGGAGGAACAGAGAGGAAGAGGAGAGAGGAGGAAGAGAGAGGAGGAAGAAAGAGGAAGAGGAGAGAGGAGGAGGAGAGAGGAGGAAGAGAGCGGAGGAAGAGAGAGGAAGAGGAGAGAGTAGAAAGACAGAGGAGGAAGAGAGAGGAGGAGTAGAGAGGAGGAACTATAGGAGAAGAGAGAGAGGAAGAGAGAGGAGGAAGAGAGAGGAGGAAGAGAGAGGAAAAATAGGAGGAAAAGAGAGGAGGAAGAGAGAGGAGGAAGAGTGAGGAGTAAGGGAGAGGAGGAAGAGAGAGGAGGAATAGAGAGGTGGAAGAGAAAGAAGGAAAGAGAGAAAGAGGAGACAGGAGGAAGAGAGAGGAGGAAAAGGGAGGAGGAACAGGGAGGAATAGGAGAGAGGAGGAGGTGAGAGGAGGAAGAGAGCCGAGGAAGAGAGAGGAAGAGGAGAGAATAGAAAGAGAGAGGAGGAAGAGAGAGGAGGAGGAGAGAGGAGGAAAAGAGAGGAGGAAGAGAGAGGAGGAAGAGAGAGGAAGAGGAGAGAGGAGGAGGAGAGAGGTGGAAGAGAGAGGAAGAGTAGAGAGGAGGAAGAGAGAAGAGGAACAGAGCGGAGGAAGAGAGAGGAGGAGGAGAGGAGGAAAAGAGAGGACGAAGAGAAAGGAGGAAAAGGGAGGAGGAAGAGAGAGGAGGAAGAGAGAGGAAAAATAGGAGGAAAAGAGAGGAGGAAGAGAGAGGAGGAAGAGAGAGGAGTATGGGAGAGGAGGAAGAGAGAGGAGGAAAAAAGAGGAGGAAGAGAGAGAAGGAAGAGAGAGAAAGAGGAGAGAGGAGGAAGAGAGAGGAAGAGGAGAGAGGAGGAAGAGAGCAGAGGAAGAGAGAGAAAGAGGAGAGAGGAGGAAGAGAGAGGAGGAAGAGAGAGAAAAATAGGAGGAAAAGAGAGGAGGAAGAGAGAGGAGGAAGAGAGAGGAGGAAGAGAGAGAAGGAAGAGAGAGGAGGAAGAGAGAGGAAGAGGAGAGAGGAGGAAGAGAGGAGGAAGAGAGAGGAGGAAAAGGGAGCAGGAACAGAGAGGAAAGGAGAGAGGAGGAGGAGAGAGGAGGAAGAGAGCGGAGGAAGAGAGAGGAAGAGGAGAGAGTAGAAAGAGGAGGAAGAGAGAGGAGGAGGAGAGAGGAGGAAAATAGAGGAGGAAGAGAGAGGAGGAAGAGAGAGGAAGAGGAGAGAAGAGGAGGAGAGGGGAGGAAGAGAGAGGAAGAGGAGAGAGGAGGAAGAGAGAGGAGGAAAAGGGAGGAGGAACAGAGAGGAAGAGGAGAGAGGAGGAAGAGAGAGGAGGAAGAGAGAGGAGAAAGAGAGAGGAAGAGGAGAGAGGAGGAAGAGAGAGGAGGAAGTGTGAGGAAGAAGAGAAATGAGGAAAAGAGAGGAAAAGGAGAGAGGAGGAATACAGAGGAGAAAGTGAGGAGGAATAGAGAGAAGGAGGAGAGAGGAGGAAAAGAGAGGAGGAAGAGAAAGGAGGAAGAGAGAGGAAAAATAGGAGGAAAAGAGAGGAGGAAGAGAGAGGAGAAATAGAGAGGAAGAGGACAGAGGAGGAAAAGGGAGGAGGAACAGAGAGGAAGGCAGAGAGGAGGAGGAGAGAGGAGCAAGAGAGCGGAGGAAAAGGGAGGAGGAACAGAGAGGAAGAGGAGAGAGGAGGAAGAGAGAGGAGGAAGAGAGAGGAAGAGGAGAGAGGAGGAAGAGAGCGGAGGAAAAGGGAGGAGGAACAGAGAGGAAGAGGAGAGAGGAGGAAGAGAGAGGAGGAAGAGAGAGGAAGAGGAGAGAGGAGGAGGAGAGAGGAGGAAGAGAGAGGAGGAAGAGAGAGGAAGATGAGAGAGTAGAATTAGAGAGGAGGAAGAGAGAGGAGGAGGAGAGAGCAGGAAAAGAGAGGAGAAAGAGAGAGGAGGAAAAGAGAGAGGAAGAGAAATGAGGAGGAGAGAGGAGGAAGAGAGAGGAGGAGAGAGAGGAGGAAAAAGGAGGAGGAACAGAAAGGAAGAGGAGAGAGGAGGAAGAGAGAGGAGGAAGAGAAAGGAGGAATGGAGAGGAAGACGAGAGAGGAGGAGGAGAGAGGAGGAAGAGAGAGAAGGAGGAGAGAGGAGGATAAGAGAGGAGGAAGAGAAAGGAGGAAGAGAGAGGAGGAAGAGAGAGGAGGAAGAGAGAGGAAAAATAGGAGGAAAAGAGAGAAGGTAGAGAGAGGAGGAAGAGAGAGGAGGAAGAGAGAGGAAGACGAGAGAGGAGGAAGAGAGAGGAAGAGTAGAGAGGAGGAAGAGAGAGGAGGAAAAGGGAGGAGGAACAGAGAGGAAGAGGAGAGAGGAGGAAGAGAGAGGAGGAAGAGAGAGGAGGAATAGAGAGGAAGAGGAGAGAGGAGGAGGAGAGAGGAGGAAGAGAGAGGAAGAGGAGAGAGGAGGAAGAGAGCGGAGGAAAAGGGAGGAGGAACAGAGAGGAAGAGGAGAGAGGAGGAAGAGAGAGGAGGAAGAGAGAGGAGGAAGAGAGAGGAAGAGGAGAGAGGAGGAAGAGAGAGGAGGAAGAGTGAGGAAGAAGAGAAAGGAGGAAGAGAGTGGAAAAAGAGAGAGGAGGAATACAGAGGAGAAAGAGAGGAGGAAGAGAGAGAAGGATGAGAGAGGAGGAAAAGAGAGGAGGAAGAGAAAGGAGGAAGAGAGAGGAGGAAGAGAGAGGAGGAAGAGAGAGGAAAAATAGCAGAAAAAGAGAGGAGGAAGAGAGAGGAGGAAGAGAGAGGAAGACGAGAGAGGAGGAGGAGAGAGGAAGAGGAGAGAGGAGGAAGAGAGAGGAGGAAGAAAGAGGAAGAGGAGAGAGGAGGAGGAGAGAGGAGGAAGAGAGCGGAGGAAGAGAGAGGAAGAGGAGAGAGTAGAAAGACAGAGGAGGAAGAGAGAGGAGGAGGAGAGAGGAGGAAACGATAGGAGAAAGAGAGAGGAGGAAGAGAGAGGAGGAAGAGAGAGGAGGAAGAGAGAGGAAAAATAGGAGGAAAAGAGAGGAGGAAGAGAGAGGAGGAAGAGAGAGGAGTAAGGGAGAGGAGGAAGAGAGAGGAGGAATAGAGAGGTGGAAGAGAAAGAAGGAAAGAGAGAAAGAGGAGACAGGAGGAAGAGAGAGGAGGAAAAGGGATGAGGAACAGAGAGGAATAGGAGAGAGGAGGAGGTGAGAGGAGGAAGAGAGCCGAGGAAGAGAGAGGAAGAGGAGAGAATAGAAAGAGAGAGGAGGAAGAGATAGGAGGAGGAGAGAGGAGGAAAAGAGAGGAGGAAGAGAGAGGAGGAAGAGAGAGGAAGAGGAGAGAGGAGGAGGAGAGAGGAGGAAGAGAGAGGAAGAGGAGAGAGGAGGAAGAGAGAAGAGGAACAGAGCGGAGGAAGAGAGAGGAGGAAGAGAGAGGAAGAGGAGAGAGGAGGAAAAGAGAGGAGGAAGAGAGAGGAGGAAGAGAGAGGAGGAAGAGAGAGGAGGAAGAGAGAGAAGGAAGAGAGAGGAAGAGGAGAGAGGAGGAAGAGAGAGGAGGAAGAGTGAGGAAGAGGAGAAAGGAGGAATACAGAGGAGAAAGAGAGAGGAGGAAGAGAGAGAAGGAGGAGAGAGGAGGAAAAGAGAGGACGAAGAGAAAGGAGGAAAAGAGAGGAGGAAGAGAGAGGAGGGAGAGAGAGAAAAAATAGGAGGAAAAGAGAGGAGGAAGAGAGAGGAGGAAGAGAGAGGAGTATGGGAGAGGAGGAAGAGAGAGGAGGAATAAAGAGGAGGAAGAGAGAGAAGGAAGAGAGAGAAAGAGGAGAGAGGAGGAAGAGAGAGGAAGAGGAGAGAGGAGGAAGAGAGCGGAGGAAGAGAGAGAAAGAGGAGAGAGGAGGAAGAGAGAGGAGGAAGAGAGAGAAAAATAGGAGGAAAAGAGAGGAGGAAGAGAGAGGAGGAAGAGAGAGGAGGAAGAGAGAGAAGGAAGAGAGAGGAGGAAGAGAGAGGAAGAGGAGAGAGGAGGAAGAGAGGAGGAAGAGAGAGGAGGAAGAAAGAGGAGGAAGAGAGAGGAGGAAGAGAGAGAAAGAGGAGAGAGGAGGAAGAGAGAAGAGGAAAAGGGAGGAGGAACAGAGAGGAAGAGGAGAGAGGAGGAAGAGAGAGGAGGAAGAAAGAGGAAGAGGAGAGAGGAGGAGGAGAGAGGATGAAGAGAGCGGAGGAAGAGAGAGGAAGAGGAGAGAGTAGAAAGAGAGAGGAGGAAGAGAGAGGAGGAGGAGAGAGGAGGAAAAGATAGGAGAAAGAGAGAGGAGGAAGAGAGAGGAGGAAGAGAGAGGAGGAATAGAGAGGAAGAGGAGAGAGGAGGAAAAGGGAGGAGGAACAGAGAGGAAGAGGAGAGAGGAGGAAGAGAGAGGAGGAAGAGAGAGGAGGAATAGAGAGGAAGAGGAGAGAGGAGGAGGAGAGAGGAGGAAGAGAGAGGAAGAGGAGAGAGGAGGAAGAGAGCGGAGGAAAAGGGAGGAGGAACAGAGAGGAAGAGGAGAGAGGAGGAAGAGAGAGGAGGAAAAGGGAGGAGGAACAGAGAGGAAGAGGAGAGAGGAGGAAGAGAGAGGAGGAAGAGAGAGGAAGAGGAGAGAGGAGGAGGAGAGAGGAGGAAGAGAGCGGAGGAAGAGAGAGGAAGATGACAGAGTAGAATTAGAGAGGAGGAAGAGAGAGGAGGAGGAGAGAGGAGGAAAAGAGAGGAGAAAGAGAGAGGAGGAAAAGAAAGAGGAAGAGAAAGGAGGAAGAGAGAGGAGGAAGAGAGACGAGGAAGAGAGAGGAAAAATAGGAGGAAAAGAGCGTAGGAAGAGAGAGGAGGAAGAGAGAGGAGGATGAGAGAAGAGGAAGAGAGAGGAGGAAGAGAGAAGAGGAAGAGAGAGAAGAAAGAGAGAGGAAGAGGAGAGAGGAGGAAGAGAGAGGAGGAAAAGGGAGGAGGAACAGAGAGGAAGAGGAGAGAGGAGGAAGAGAGAGGAGGAAGAGAGAGGAATAGGAGAGAGGAGGAGGAGAGAGGAGGAAGAGAGCGGAGGAAGAGAGAGGAAGATGAGAGAGTAGAATTAGAGAGGAGGAAGAGAGAGGAAGAGGAGAGAAGAGGAAGAGAGAGGAAGAAAAGAGAGGAGGAAAAGAGAGGAGGAAAAGGGAGGAGGAACAGAGAGGAAAGGAGAGAGGAGGAGAGAGGAGGAAGAGAGCGGAGGAAGAGAGAGGAAGAGGAGAGAGTAGAAAGAGAGAGGAGCAAGAGAGAGGAGGAGTAGAGAGGAGGAAAAGAGAGGAGGAAGAGAGAGGAGGAAGAGAGAGGAGGAAAAGGGAGGAGGAACAGAGAGGAAGAGGAGAGAGGAGGAAGAGAGAGGAGGAAGAGAGAGGAGGAAGAGAGAGGAAGAGGAGAGAGGAGGAAGAGAGAGGAGGAAGAGTGAGGAAGAAGAGAAAGGAGGAAGAGAGTGGAAAAAGAGAGAGGAGGAATACAGAGGAGAAAGAGAGGAGGAAGAGAGAGAAGGAGGAGAGAGGAGGAAAAGAGAGGAGGAAGAGAAAGGAGGAAGAGAGAGGAGGAAGAGAGAGGAGGAAGAGAGAGGAAAAATAGCAGAAAAAGAGAGGAGGAAGAGAGAGGAGGAAGAGAGAGGAAGACGAGAGAGGAGGAGGAGAGAGGAAGAGGAGAGAGGAGGAAGAGAGAGGAGGAAAAAGGAGGAGGAACAGAGAGGAAGAGGAGAGAGGAGGAAGAGAGAGGAGGAAGAGAAAGGAGGAATGGAGAGGAAGACGAGAGAGGAGGAGGAGAGAGGAGGAAGAGAGAGAAGGAGGAGAGAGGAGGATAAGAGAGGAGGAAGAGAAAGGAGGAAGAGAGAGGAGGAAGAGAGAGGAGGAAGAGAGAGGAAAAATAGGAGGAAAAGAGAGAAGGTAGAGAGAGGAGGAAGAGAGAGGAGGAAGAGAGAGGAAGACGAGAGAGGAGGAAGAGAGAGGAAGAGGAGAGAGGAGGAAGAGAGAGGAGGAAAAGGGAGGAGGAACAGAGAGGAAGAGGAGAGAGGAGGAAGAGAGAGGAGGAAGAGAGAGGAAGAGGAGAGAGGAGGAGGAGAGAGGAGGAAGAGAGAGGAAGAGGAGAGAGGAGGAAGAGAGAGGAGGAAGAGAGAGGAGGAAGTGAGAGAAGGAGGAGAGAGGAGGAAAAGAGAGGAGGAAGAGAGAGGAGGAAGAGAGAGGAAAAATAGGAGGAAAATAGAGGAGGAAGAGAGAGGAGGAAGAGAGGAGGAAGAGAGAGGAGGAAGACAGAGGAGGAAGAGAGAGGAGGAAGAGAGAGAAAGAGGAGAGAGGAGGAAGAGAGAAGAGGAAAAGGGAGGAGGAACAGAGAGGAAGAGGAGAGAGGAGGAAGAGAGAGGAGGAAGAAAGAGGAAGAGGAGAGAGGAGGAGGAGAGAGGAGGAAGAGAGCGGAGGAAGAGAGAGGAAGAGGAGAGAGTAGAAAGACAGAGGAGGAAGAGAGAGGAGGAGTAGAGAGGAGGAAACTATAGGAGAAAGAGAGAGGAGGAAGAGAGAGGAGGAAGAGAGAGGAGGAAGAGAGAGGAAAAATAGGAGGAAAAGAGAGGAGGAAGAGAGAGGAGGAAGAGAGAGGAGTAAGGGAGAGGAGGAAGAGAGAGGAGGAATAGAGAGGTGGAAGAGAAAGAAGGAAAGAGAGAAAGAGGAGACAGGAGGAAGAGAGAGGAGGAAAAGGGAGGAGGAACAGGGAGGAATAGGAGAGAGGAGGAGGTGAGAGGAGGAAGAGAGCCGAGGAAGAGAGAGGAAGAGGAGAGAATAGAAAGAGAGAGGAGGAAGAGAGAGGAGGAGGAGAGAGGAGGAAAAGAGAGGAGGAAGAGAGAGGAGGAAGAGAGAGGAAGAGGAGAGAGGAGGAGGAGAGAGGTGGAAGAGAGAGGAAGAGTAGAGAGGAGGAAGAGAGAAGAGGAACAGAGCGGAGGAAGAGAGAGGAGGAAGAGAGAGGAAGAGGAGAGAGGAGGAAAAGAGAGGAGGAAGAGAGAGGAGGAAGAGAGAGGAGGAAGAGAGAGGAGGAAGAGAGAGAAGGAAGAGAGAGGAAGAGGAGAGAGGAGGAAGAGAGAGGAGGAAGAGTGAGGAAGAGGAGAAAGGAGGAATACAGAGGAGAAAGAGAGAGGAGGAAGAGAGAGAAGGAGGAGAGAGGAGGAAAAGAGAGGACGAAGAGAAAGGAGGAAAAGGGAGGAGGAAGAGAGAGGAGGAAGAGAGAGGAAAAATAGGAGGAAAAGAGAGGAGGAAGAGAGAGGAGGAAGAGAGAGGAGTATGGGAGAGGAGGAAGAGAGAGGAGGAAAAAAGAGGAGGAAGAGAGAGAAGGAAGAGAGAGAAAGAGGAGAGAGGAGGAAGAGAGAGGAAGAGGAGAGAGGAGGAAGAGAGCAGAGGAAGAGAGAGAAAGAGGAGAGAGGAGGAAGAGAGAGGAGGAAGAGAGAGAAAAATAGGAGGAAAAGAGAGGAGGAAGAGAGAGGAGGAAGAGAGAGGAGGAAGAGAGAGAAGGAAGAGAGAGGAGGAAGAGAGAGGAAGAGGAGAGAGGAGGAAGAGAGGAGGAAGAGAGAGGAGGAAAAGGGAGCAGGAACAGAGAGGAAAGGAGAGAGGAGGAGGAGAGAGGAGGAAGAGAGCGGAGGAAGAGAGAGGAAGAGGAGAGAGTAGAAAGAGGAGGAAGAGAGAGGAGGAGGAGAGAGGAGGAAAATAGAGGAGGAAGAGAGAGGAGGAAGAGAGAGGAAGAGGAGAGAAGAGGAGGAGAGGGGAGGAAGAGAGAGGAAGAGGAGAGAGGAGGAAGAGAGAGGAGGAAAAGGGAGGAGGAACAGAGAGGAAGAGGAGAGAGGAGGAAGAGAGAGGAGGAAGAGAGAGGAGAAAGAGAGAGGAAGAGGAGAGAGGAGGAAGAGAGAGGAGGAAGTGTGAGGAAGAAGAGAAATGAGGAAAAGAGAGGAAAAGGAGAGAGGAGGAATACAGAGGAGAAAGTGAGGAGGAATAGAGAGAAGGAGGAGAGAGGAGGAAAAGAGAGGAGGAAGAGAAAGGAGGAAGAGAGAGGAAAAATAGGAGGAAAAGAGAGGAGGAAGAGAGAGGAGAAATAGAGAGGAAGAGGACAGAGGAGGAAAAGGGAGGAGGAACAGAGAGGAAGGCAGAGAGGAGGAGGAGAGAGGAGCAAGAGAGCGGAGGAAAAGGGAGGAGGAACAGAGAGGAAGAGGAGAGAGGAGGAAGAGAGAGGAGGAAGAGAGAGGAAGAGGAGAGAGGAGGAAGAGAGCGGAGGAAAAGGGAGGAGGAACAGAGAGGAAGAGGAGAGAGGAGGAAGAGAGAGGAGGAAGAGAGAGGAAGAGGAGAGAGGAGGAGGAGAGAGGAGGAAGAGAGAGGAGGAAGAGAGAGGAAGATGAGAGAGTAGAATTAGAGAGGAGGAAGAGAGAGGAGGAGGAGAGAGCAGGAAAAGAGAGGAGAAAGAGAGAGGAGGAAAAGAGAGAGGAAGAGAAATGAGGAGGAGAGAGGAGGAAGAGAGAGGAGGAAGAGAGAGGAAAAATAGGAGGAAAAGAGAGGAGGAAGAGAAAGGAGGAAGAGAGAGGAGGAAGAGAGAGGAGGAAGAGAGAAGAGGAAGAGAGAGGAGGAAGAGAGAGGAGGAAGAGAGAGAAGGAAGAGAGAGGAAGAGGAGAGAGGAAGAAGAGAGAGGAGGAAAAGGGAGGAGGAACAGAGAGGAAGAGGAGAGAGGAGGAAGAGAGAGGAGGAAGAGAGAGGAAGAGGAGAGAGGAGGAGGAGAGAGGAGGAAGAGAGCGGAGGAAGAGAGAGGAAGAGGAGAGAGTAGAAAGACAGAGGAGGATGAGAGAGGAGGAGGAGAGAGGAGGAAAAGATAGGAGAAAGAGAGAGGAGGAAGAGAGAGGAAAAATAGGAGGAAAAGAGAGGAGGAAGAGAGAGGAGGAAGAGAGAGGAGTAAGGGAGAGGAGGAAGAGAGAGGAGGAAGAGAGAGAAGGAAGAGAGAGAAAGAGGAGAGAGGAGGAAGAGAGAGGAGGAAAAGGGAGGAGGAACAGAGAGGAAGAGGAGAGAGGAGGAGGAGAGAGGAAGAAGAGAGAGGAAGAGGAGAGAGGAGGAAGAGAGGAGGAAGAGAGAGGAAGAGGAGAGAGGAGGAGGAGAGAGGAGGAAGAGAGCGGAGGAAGAGAGAGGAAGAGGAGAGAGGAGGAGGAGAGAGGAGGAAGAGAGAGAAGGAGGAGAGAGGAGGATAAGAGAGGAGGAAGAGAAAGGAGGAGAGAGAGGAAAAATAAGAGGAAAAGAGAGAAGGTAGAGAGAGGAGGAAGAGAGAGGAAGAGGAGAGAGGAGGAAAAGGGAGGAGGAACAGAGAGGAAGAGGAGAGAGGAGGAAGAGAGAGGAGGAAAAGGGAGGAGGAACAGAAAGGAAGAGGAGAGAGGAGGAAGAGAGAGGAGGAAGAGAGAGGAAGAGGAGAGAGGAGGAGGAGAGAGGAGGAAGAGAGAGGAGGAAGAGAGAGGAGAAGAGAGAGGAAGAGGATGAGAGGAGGAAGAGAAAGGAGGAAGAGAGAGGAAAAATAGGAGGAAAAGAGAGGAGGAAGAGAGAGGAGAAATAGAGAGGAAGAGGACAGAGGAGGAAAAGGGAGGAGGAACAGAGAGGAAAGCAGAGAGGAGGAGAAGAGAGGAGGAAGAGAGCGGAGGAAGAGAGAGGAGGAATAGAGAGGAAGAGGAGAGAGGAGGAAGAGAGAGGAGGAAGAGAGAGGAAGAGGAGAGAGGAGCAGGAGAGAGGAGGAAGAGAGAGGAAGAGGAGAGAGGAGGAAGAGAGCGGAGGAAAAGGGAGGAGGAACAGAGAGGAAGAGGAGAGAGGAGGAAGAGAGAGGAGGAAGAGAGAGGAAGAGGAGAGAGGAGGAGGAGAGAGGAGGAAGAGAGAGGAGGAAGAGAGAGGAAGATGAGAGAGTAGAATTAGAGAGGAGGAAGAGAGAGGAGGAGGAGAGAGCAGGAAAAGAGAGGAGAAAGAGAGAGGAGGAAAAGAGAGAGGAAGAGAAATGAGGAAGAGAGAGGAGGAAGAGATAGGAAAAATAGGAGGAAAAGAGAGGAGGAAGAGAAAGGAGGAAGAGAGAGGAGGAAGAGAGAGGAGGAAGAGAGAAGAGGAAGAGAGAGGAGGAAGAGAGAGGAGGAAGAGAGAGAAGGAAGAGAGAGGAAGAGGAGAGAGGAGGAAGAGAGAGAAGGAAAAGGGAGGAGGAACAGAGAGGAAGAGGAGAGAGGAGGAAGAGAGAGGAGGAAGAGAGAGGAAGAGGAGAGAGGAGGAAGAGAGGAGGAAGAGAGAGGAGGAAGAAAGAGGAGGAAGAGAGAGGAGGAAGAGAGAGAAAGAGGAGAGAGGAGGAAGAGAGAAGAGGAAAAGGGAGGAGGAACAGAGAGGAAGAGGAGAGAGGAGGAAGAGAGAGGAGGAAGAAAGAGGAAGAGGAGAGAGGAGGAGGAGAGAGGATGAAGAGAGCGGAGGAAGAGAGAGGAAGAGGAGAGAGTAGAAAGAGAGAGGAGGAAGAGAGAGGAGGAGGAGAGAGGAGGAAAAGATAGGAGAAGAGAGAGGAGGAAGAGAGAGGAGGAAGAGAGAGGAGGAATAGAGAGGAAGAGGAGAGAGGAGGAAAAGGGAGGAGGAACAGAGAGGAAGAGGAGAGAGGAGGAAGAGAGAGGAGGAAGAGAGAGGAGGAATAGAGAGGAAGAGGAGAGAGGAGGAGGAGAGAGGAGGAAGAGAGAGGAAGAGGAGAGAGGAGGAAGAGAGCGGAGGAAAAGGGAGGAGGAACAGAGAGGAAGAGGAGAGAGGAGGAAGAGAGAGGAGGAAAAGGGAGGAGGAACAGAGAGGAAGAGGAGAGAGGAGGAAGAGAGAGGAGGAAGAGAGAGGAAGAGGAGAGAGGAGGAGGAGAGAGAGGAAGAGAGCGGAGGAAGAGAGAGGAAGATGACAGAGTAGAATTAGAGAGGAGGAAGAGAGAGGAGGAGGAGAGAGGAGGAAAAGAGAGGAGAAAGAGAGAGGAGGAAAAGAAAGAGGAAGAGAAAGGAGGAAGAGAGAGGAGGAAGAGAGACGAGGAAGAGAGAGGAAAAATAGGAGGAAAAGAGCGTAGGAAGAGAGAGGAGGAAGAGAGAGGAGGATGAGAGAAGAGGAAGAGAGAGGAGGAAGAGAGAAGAGGAAGAGAGAGAAGAAAGAGAGAGAAGAGGAGAGAGGAGGAAGAGAGAGGAGGAAAAGGGAGGAGGAACAGAGAGGAAGAGGAGAGAGGAGGAAGAGAGAGGAGGAAGAGAGAGGAATAGGAGAGAGGAGGAGGAGAGAGGAGGAAGAGAGCGGAGGAAGAGAGAGGAAGATGAGAGAGTAGAATTAGAGAGGAGGAAGAGAGAGGAAGAGGAGAGAAGAGGAAGAGAGAGGAAGAAAAGAGAGGAGGAAAAGAGAGGAGGAAAAGGGAGGAGGAACAGAGAGGAAGGAGAGAGGAGGAGAGAGGAGGAAGAGAGCGGAGGAAGAGAGAGGAAGAGGAGAGAGTAGAAAGAGAGAGGAGCAAGAGAGAGGAGGAGTAGAGAGGAGGAAAAGAGAGGAGGAAGAGAGAGGAGGAAGAGAGAGGAGGAAAAGGGAGGAGGAACAGAGAGGAAGAGGAGAGGAGGAAGAGAGAGGAGGAAGAGAGAGGAGGAAGAGAGAGGAAGAGGAGAGAGGAGGAAGAGAGAGGAGGAAGAGTGAGGAAGAAGAGAAAGGAGGAAGAGAGTGGAAAAGAGAGAGGAGGAATACAGAGGAGAAAGAGAGGAGGAAGAGAGAGAAGGAGGAGAGAGGAGGAAAAGAGAGGAGGAAGAGAAAGGAGGAAGAGAGAGGAGGAAGAGAGAGGAGGAAGAGAGAGGAAAAAATAAATAGCAGAAAAAGAGAGGAGGAAGAGAGAGGAGGAAGAGAGAGGAAGACGAGAGAGGAGGAGGAGAGAGGAAGAGGAGAGAGGAGGAAGAGAGAGGAGGAAAAAGGAGGAGGAACAGAGAGGAAGAGGAGAGAGGAGGAAGAGAGAGGAGGAAGAGAAAGGAGGAATGGAGAGGAAGACGAGAGAGGAGGAGGAGAGAGGAGGAAGAGAGAGAAGGAGGAGAGAGGAGGATAAGAGAGGAGGAAGAGAAAGGAGGAAGAGAGAGGAGGAAGAGAGAGGAGGAAGAGAGAGGAAAAATAGGAGGAAAAGAGAGAAGGTAGAGAGAGGAGGAAGAGAGAGGAGGAAGAGAGAGGAAGACGAGAGAGGAGGAAGAGAGAGGAAGAGGAGAGAGGAGGAAGAGAGAGGAGGAAAAGGGAGGAGGAACAGAGAGGAAGAGGAGAGAGGAGGAAGAGAGAGGAGGAAGAGAGAGAAGAGGAGAGAGAGAGGAGGAGGAGAGAGGAGGAAGAGAGAGGAAGAGGAGAGAGGAGGAAGAGAGAGGAGGAAGAGAGAGGAGGAAGTGAGAGAAGGAGGAGAGAGGAGGAAAAGAGAGGAGGAAGAGAGAGGAGGAAGAGAGAGGAAAAATAGGAGGAAAATAGAGGAGGAAGAGAGAGGAGGAAGAGAGAGGAGGAAGACAGAGGAGGAAGAGAGAGGAGGAAGAGAGAGAAAGAGGAGAGAGGAGGAAGAGAGAAGAGGAAAAGGGAGGAGGAACAGAGAGGAAGAGGAGAGAGGAGGAAGAGAGAGGAGGAAGAAAGAGGAAGAGGAGAGAGGAGGAGGAGAGAGGAGGAAGAGAGCGGAGGAAGAGAGAGGAAGAGGAGAGAGTAGAAAGACAGAGGAGGAAGAGAGAGGAGGAGTAGAGAGGAGGAAACTATAGGAGAAAGAGAGAGGAGGAAGAGAGAGGAGGAAGAGAGAGGAGGAAGAGAGAGGAAAAATAGGAGGAAAAGAGAGGAGGAAGAGAGAGGAGGAAGAGAGAGGAGTAAGGGAGAGGAGGAAGGAGAGAGGAAGAGGAGAGAGGAGGAAGAGAGGGCAGGAAGAGAGAGGAGGAAAAGGGAGCAGGAACAGAGAGGAAAGGAGAGAGGAGGAGGAGAGAGGAGGAAGAGAGCGGAGGAAGAGAGAGGAAGAGGAGAGAGTAGAAAGAGGAGGAAGAGAGAGGAGGAGAAGAGAGGAGGAAAATAGAGGAGGAAGAGAGAGGAGGAAGAGAGAGGAAGAGGAGAGAAGAGGAGGAGAGGGGAGGAAGAGAGAGGAAGAGGAGAGAGGAGGAAGAGAGAGGAGGAAAAGGAGGAGGAACAGAGAGGAAGAGGAGAGAGGAGGAAGAGAGAGGAGAGAGAGAGGAGAAGAGAGAGGAAGAGGAGAGAGGAGGAAGAGAGAGGAGGAAGTGTGAGGAAGAAGAGAATGAGGAAAAGAGAGGAAAAGGAGAGAGGAGGAATACAGAGGAGAAGTGAGGAGGAATAGAGAGAAGGAGGAGAGAGGAGGAAAGAGAGGAGGAAGAGAAAGGAGGAAGAGAGAGGAAAAATAGGAGGAAAAGAGAGGAGGAAGAGAGAGGAGAAATAGAGAGGAGAGGACAGAGGAGGAAAGGGAGGAGGAACAGAGAGGAAGGCAGAGAGGAGGAGGAGAGAGGAGCAAGAGAGCGGAGGAAAAGGGAGGAGGAACAGAGAGGAAGAGGAGAGAGGAGGAAGAGAGAGGAGGAAGAGAGAGGAAGAGGAGAGAGGAGGAAGAGAGCGGAGGAAAAGGGAGGAGGGAACAGAGAGGAAGAGGAGAGAGGAGGAAGAGAGAGGAGGAAGAGAGAGGAAGAGGAGAGAGGAGGAGGAGAGAGGAGGAAGAGAGAGGAGGAAGAGAGAGGAAGATGAGAGAGTAGAATTAGAGAAGAGGAAGAGAGAGGAGGAGGAGAGAGCAGGAAAAGAGAGGAGAAAGAGAGAGGAGGAAAAGAGAGAGGAAGAGAAATGAGGAATGAGGAGGAGAGAGGAGGAAGAGAGAGGAGGAAGAGAGAGGAAAAATAGGAGGAAAAGAGAGGAGGAAGAGAAAGGAGGAAGAGAGAGGAGGAAGAGAGAGGAGGAAGAGAGAAGAGGAAGAGAGAGGAGGAAGAGAGAGGAGGAAGAGAGAGAAGGAAGAGAGAGGAAGAGGAGAGAGGAAGAAGAGAGAGGAGGAAAAGGGAGGAGGAACAGAGAGGAAGAGGAGAGAGGAGGAAGAGAGAGGAGGAAGAGAGAGGAAGAGGAGAGAGGAGGAGGAGAGAGGAGGAAGAGAGCGGAGGAAGAGAGGAGGAAGAGAGAGAGTAGAAAGACAGAGGAGGATGAGAGAGGAGGAGGAGAGAGGAGGAAAAGATAGGAGAAAGAGAGAGGAGGAAGAGAGAGGAAAAATAGGAGGAAAAGAGAGGAGGAAGAGAGAGGAGGAAGAGAGAGGAGTAAGGGAGAGGAGGAAGAGAGAGGAGGAAGAGAGAGAAGGAAGAGAGAGAAAGAGGAGAGAGGAGGAAGAGAGAGGAGGAAAAGGGAGGAGGAACAGAGAGGAAGAGGAGAGAGGAGGAGGAGAGAGGAAGAAGAGAGAGGAAGAGGAGAGAGGAGGAAGAGAGGAGGAAGAGAGAGGAAGAGGAGAGAGGAGGAGGAGAGAGGAGGAAGAGAGCGGAGGAAGAGAGAGGAAGAGGAGAGAGGAGGAGGAGAGAGGAGGAAGAGAGAGAAGGAGGAGAGAGGAGGATAAGAGAGGAGGAAGAGAAAGGAGGAAGAGAGAGGAAAATAAGAGGAAAAGAGAGAAGGTAGAGAGAGGAGGAAGAGAGAGGAAGAGGAGAGAGGAGGAAAAGGGAGGAGGAACAGAGAGGAAGAGGAGAGAGGAGGAAGAGAGAGGAGGAAAAGGGAGGAGGAACAGAAAGGAAGAGGAGAGAGGAGGAAGAGAGAGGAGGAAGAGAGAGGAAGAGGAGAGAGGAGGAGGAGAGAGGAGGAAGAGAGAGGAGGAAGAGAGAGGAGGAAGAGAGAGGAAGAGGAGAGAGGAGGAAGAGAAAGGAGGAAGAGAGAGGAAAAATAGGAGGAAAAGAGAGGAGGAAGATAGAGGAGAAATAGAGAGGAAGAGGACAGAGGAGGAAAAGGGAGGAGGAACAGAGAGGAAAGCAGAGAGGAGGAGAAGAGAGGAGGAAGAGAGCGGAGGAAGAGAGAGGAGGAATAGAGAGGAAGAGGAGAGAGGAGGAAGGAGAGAGGAGGAAGAGAGAGGAAGAGGAGAGGAGCAGGAGAGAGGAGGAAGAGAGAGGAGAGGAGAGAGGAGGAAGAGAGCGGGAGGAAAAGGGAGGAGGAACAGAGAGGAAGAGGAGAGAGGAGGAAGAGAGAGGAGGAAGAGAGAGGAAGAGGAGAGAGGAGGAGGAGAGAGGAGGAAGAGAGAGGAGGAAGAGAGAGGAAGATGAGAGAGTAGAATTAGAGAGGAGGAAGAGAGAGGAGGAGGAGAGAGCAGGAAAAGAGAGGAGAAAGAGAGAGGAGGAAAAGAGAGAGGAAGAGAAATGAGGAAGAGAGAGGAGGAAGAGATAGGAAAAATAGGAGGAAAAGAGAGGAGGAAGAGAAAGGAGGAAGAGAGAGGAGGAAGAGAGAGGAGGAAGAGAGAAGAGGAAGAGAGAGGAGGAAGAGAGAGGAGGAAGAGAGAGAAGGAAGAGAGAGGAAGAGGAGAGAGGAGGAAGAGAGAGAAGGAAAAGGGAGGAGGAACAGAGAGGAAGAGGAGAGAGGAGGAAGAGAGAGGAGGAAGAGAGAGGAAGAGGAGAGAGGAGGAAGAGAGGAGGAAGAGAGAGGAGGAAGAAAGAGGAGGAAGAGAGAGGAGGAAGAGAGAGAAAGAGGAGAGAGGAGGAAGAGAGAAGAGGAAAAGGGAGGAGGAACAGAGAGGAAGAGGAGAGAGGAGGAAGAGAGAGGAGGAAGAAAGAGGAAGAGGAGAGAGGAGGAGGAGAGAGGATGAAGAGAGCGGAGGAAGAGAGAGGAAGAGGAGAGAGTAGAAAGAGAGAGGAGGAAGAGAGAGGAGGAGGAGAGAGGAGGAAAAGATAGGAGAAAGAGAGAGGAGGAAGAGAGAGGAGGAAGAGAGAGGAGGAATAGAGAGGAAGAGGAGAGAGGAGGAAAAGGGAGGAGGAACAGAGAGGAAGAGGAGAGAGGAGGAGAGAGAGGAGGAAGAGAGAGGAGGAATAGAGAGGAAGAGGAGAGAGGAGGAGGAGAGAGGAGGAAGAGAGAGGAAGAGGAGAGAGGAGGAAGAGAGCGGAGGAAAAGGGAGGAGGAACAGAGAGGAAGAGGAGAGAGGAGGAAGAGAGAGGAGGAAAAGGGAGGAGGAACAGAGAGGAAGAGGAGAGAGGAGGAAGAGAGAGGAGGAAGAGAGAGGAAGAGGAGAGAGGAGGAGGAGAGAGGAGGAAGAGAGCGGAGGAAGAGAGAGGAAGATGACAGAGTAGAATTAGAGAGGAGGAAGAGAGAGGAGGAGGAGAGAGGAGGAAAAGAGAGGAGAAAGAGAGAGGAGGAAAAGAAAGAGGAAGAGAAAGGAGGAAGAGAGAGGAGGAAGAGAGACGAGGAAGAGAGAGGAAAAATAGGAGGAAAAGAGCGTAGGAAGAGAGAGGAGGAAGAGAGAGGAGGATGAGAGAAGAGGAAGAGAGAGGAGGAAGAGAGAAGAGGAAGAGAGAGAAGAAAGAGAGAGGAAGAGGAGAGAGGAGGAAGAGAGAGGAGGAAAAGGGAGGAGGAACAGAGAGGAAGAGGAGAGAGGAGGAAGAGAGAGGAGGAAGAGAGAGGAATAGGAGAGAGGAGGAGGAGAGAGGAGGAAGAGAGCGGAGGAAGAGAGAGGAAGATGAGAGAGTAGAATTAGAGAGGAGGAAGAGAGAGGAAGAGGAGAGAAGAGGAAGAGAGAGGAAGAAAAGAGAGGAGGAAAAGAGAGGAGGAAAAGGGAGGAGGAACAGAGAGGAAAGGAGAGAGGAGGAGAGAGGAGGAAGAGAGCGGAGGAAGAGAGAGGAAGAGGAGAGAGTAGAAAGAGAGAGGAGCAAGAGAGAGGAGGAGTAGAGAGGAGGAAAAGAGAGGAGGAAGAGAGAGGAGGAAGAGAGAGGAGGAAAAGGGAGGAGGAACAGAGAGGAAGAGGAGAGAGGAGGAAGAGAGAGGAGGAAGAGACAGGAGGAAGAGAGAGGAAGAGGAGAGAGGAGGAAGAGAGAGGAGGAAGAGTGAGGAAGAAGAGAAAGGAGGAAGAGAGTGGAAAAAGAGAGAGGAGGAATACAGAGGAGAAAGAGAGGAGGAAGAGAGAGAAGGAGGAGAGAGGAGGAAAAGAGAGGAGGAAGAGAAAGGAGGAAGAGAGAGGAGGAAGAGAGAGGAGGAAGAGAGAGGAAAAATAGCAGAAAAAGAGAGGAGGAAGAGAGAGGAGGAAGAGAGAGGAAGACGAGAGAGGAGGAGGAGAGAGGAAGAGGAGAGAGGAGGAAGAGAGAGGAGGAAAAAGGAGGAGGAACAGAGAGGAAGAGGAGAGAGGAGGAAGAGAGAGGAGGAAGAGAAAGGAGGAATGGAGAGGAAGACGAGAGAGGAGGAGGAGAGAGGAGGAAGAGAGAGAAGGAGGAGAGAGGAGGATAAGAGAGGAGGAAGAGAAAGGAGGAAGAGAGAGGAGGAAGAGAGAGGAGGAAGAGAGAGGAAAAATAGGAGGAAAAGAGAGAAGGTAGAGAGAGGAGGAAGAGAGAGGAGGAAGAGAGAGGAAGACGAGAGAGGAGGAAGAGAGAGGAAGAGGAGAGAGGAGGAAGAGAGAGGAGGAAAAGGGAGGAGGAACAGAGAGGAAGAGGAGAGAGGAGGAAGAGAGAGGAGGAAGAGAGAGGAAGAGGAGAGAGGAGGAGGAGAGAGGAGGAAGAGAGAGGAAGAGGAGAGAGGAGGAAGAGAGAGGAGGAAGAGAGAGGAGGAAGTGAGAGAAGGAGGAGAGAGGAGGAAAAGAGAGGAGGAAGAGAGAGGAGGAAGAGAGAGGAAAAATAGGAGGAAAATAGAGGAGGAAGAGAGAGGAGGAAGAGAGGAGGAAGAGAGAGGAGGAAGACAGAGGAGGAAGAGAGAGGAGGAAGAGAGAGAAAGAGGAGAGAGGAGGAAGAGAGAAGAGGAAAAGGGAGGAGGAACAGAGAGGAAGAGGAGAGAGGAGGAAGAGAGAGGAGGAAGAAAGAGGAAGAGGAGAGAGGAGGAGGAGAGAGGAGGAAGAGAGCGGAGGAAGAGAGAGGAAGAGGAGAGAGTAGAAAGACAGAGGAGGAAGAGAGAGGAGGAGTAGAGAGGAGGAAACTATAGGAGAAAGAGAGAGGAGGAAGAGAGAGGAGGAAGAGAGAGGAGGAAGAGAGAGGAAAAATAGGAGGAAAAGAGAGGAGGAAGAGAGAGGAGGAAGAGAGAGGAGTAAGGGAGAGGAGGAAGAGAGAGGAAGAGGAGAGAGGAGGAAGAGAGGAGGAAGAGAGAGGAGGAAAAGGGAGCAGGAACAGAGAGGAAAGGAGAGAGGAGGAGGAGAGAGGAGGAAGAGAGCGGAGGAAGAGAGAGGAAGAGGAGAGAGTAGAAAGAGGAGGAAGAGAGAGGAGGAGGAGAGAGGAGGAAAATAGAGGAGGAAGAGAGAGGAGGAAGAGAGAGGAAGAGGAGAGAAGAGGAGGAGAGGGGAGGAAGAGAGAGGAAGAGGAGAGAGGAGGAAGAGAGAGGAGGAAAAGGGAGGAGGAACAGAGAGGAAGAGGAGAGAGGAGGAAGAGAGAGGAGGAAGAGAGAGGAGAAAGAGAGAGGAAGAGGAGAGAGGAGGAAGAGAGAGGAGGAAGTGTGAGGAAGAAGAGAAATGAGGAAAAGAGAGGAAAAGGAGAGAGGAGGAATACAGAGGAGAAAGTGAGGAGGAATAGAGAGAAGGAGGAGAGAGGAGGAAAAGAGAGGAGGAAGAGAAAGGAGGAAGAGAGAGGAAAAATAGGAGGAAAAGAGAGGAGGAAGAGAGAGGAGAAATAGAGAGGAAGAGGACAGAGGAGGAAAAGGGAGGAGGAACAGAGAGGAAGGCAGAGAGGAGGAGGAGAGAGGAGCAAGAGAGCGGAGGAAAAGGGAGGAGGAACAGAGAGGAAGAGGAGAGAGGAGGAAGAGAGAGGAGGAAGAGAGAGGAAGAGGAGAGAGGAGGAAGAGAGCGGAGGAAAAGGGAGGAGGAACAGAGAGGAAGAGGAGAGAGGAGGAAGAGAGAGGAGGAAGAGAGAGGAAGAGGAGAGAGGAGGAGGAGAGAGGAGGAAGAGAGAGGAGGAAGAGAGAGGAAGATGAGAGAGTAGAATTAGAGAGGAGGAAGAGAGAGGAGGAGGAGAGAGCAGGAAAAGAGAGGAGAAAGAGAGAGGAGGAAAAGAGAGAGGAAGAGAAATGAGGAGGAGAGAGGAGGAAGAGAGAGGAGGAAGAGAGAGGAAAAATAGGAGGAAAAGAGAGGAGGAAGAGAAAGGAGGAAGAGAGAGGAGGAAGAGAGAGGAGGAAGAGAGAAGAGGAAGAGAGAGGAGGAAGAGAGAGGAGGAAGAGAGAGAAGGAAGAGAGAGGAAGAGGAGAGAGGAAGAAGAGAGAGGAGGAAAAGGGAGGAGGAACAGAGAGGAAGAGGAGAGAGGAGGAAGAGAGAGGAGGAAGAGAGAGGAAGAGGAGAGAGGAGGAGGAGAGAGGAGGAAGAGAGCGGAGGAAGAGAGAGGAAGAGGAGAGAGTAGAAAGACAGAGGAGGATGAGAGAGGAGGAGGAGAGAGGAGGAAAAGATAGGAGAAAGAGAGAGGAGGAAGAGAGAGGAAAAATAGGAGGAAAAGAGAGGAGGAAGAGAGAGGAGGAAGAGAGAGGAGTAAGGGAGAGGAGGAAGAGAGAGGAGGAAGAGAGAGAAGGAAGAGAGAGAAAGAGGAGAGAGGAGGAAGAGAGAGGAGGAAAAGGGAGGAGGAACAGAGAGGAAGAGGAGAGAGGAGGAGGAGAGAGGAAGAAGAGAGAGGAAGAGGAGAGAGGAGGAAGAGAGGAGGAAGAGAGAGGAAGAGGAGAGAGGAGGAGGAGAGAGGAGGAAGAGAGCGGAGGAAGAGAGAGGAAGAGGAGAGAGGAGGAGGAGAGAGGAGGAAGAGAGAGAAGGAGGAGAGAGGAGGATAAGAGAGGAGGAAGAGAAAGGAGGAAGAGAGAGGAAAAATAAGAGGAAAAGAGAGAAGGTAGAGAGAGGAGGAAGAGAGAGGAAGAGGAGAGAGGAGGAAAAGGGAGGAGGAACAGAGAGGAAGAGGAGAGAGGAGGAAGAGAGAGGAGGAAAAGGGAGGAGGAACAGAAAGGAAGAGGAGAGAGGAGGAAGAGAGAGGAGGAAGAGAGAGGAAGAGGAGAGAGGAGGAGGAGAGAGGAGGAAGAGAGAGGAGGAAGAGAGAGGAGGAAGAGAGAGGAAGAGGAGAGAGGAGGAAGAGAAAGGAGGAAGAGAGAGGAAAAATAGGAGGAAAAGAGAGGAGGAAGAGAGAGGAGAAATAGAGAGGAAGAGGACAGAGGAGGAAAAGGGAGGAGGAACAGAGAGGAAAGCAGAGAGGAGGAGAAGAGAGGAGGAAGAGAGCGGAGGAAGAGAGAGGAGGAATAGAGAGGAAGAGGAGAGAGGAGGAAGAGAGAGGAGGAAGAGAGAGGAAGAGGAGAGAGGAGCAGGAGAGAGGAGGAAGAGAGAGGAAGAGGAGAGAGGAGGAAGAGAGCGGAGGAAAAGGGAGGAGGAACAGAGAGGAAGAGGAGAGAGGAGGAAGAGAGAGGAGGAAGAGAGAGGAAGAGGAGAGAGGAGGAGGAGAGAGGAGGAAGAGAGAGGAGGAAGAGAGAGGAAGATGAGAGAGTAGAATTAGAGAGGAGGAAGAGAGAGGAGGAGGAGAGAGCAGGAAAAGAGAGGAGAAAGAGAGAGGAGGAAAAGAGAGAGGAAGAGAAATGAGGAAGAGAGAGGAGGAAGAGATAGGAAAAATAGGAGGAAAAGAGAGGAGGAAGAGAAAGGAGGAAGAGAGCGGAGGAAGAGAGAGGAGGAAAAGTGAGGAGGAACAGAGAGGAAGAGGAGAGAGGAGGAAGAGAGAGGAGGAAGAGAGAGGAAGAGGAGAGAGGAGGAGGAGAGAGGAGGAAGAGAGAGGAGGAAGAGAGAGGAGGAAGTGAGAGAAGGAGGAGAGAGGAGGAAAAGAGAGGAGTAAGAGAGAGGAGGAATAGAGAGGAAAAATAGGAGGAAAATAGAGGAGGAAGAGAGAGGAGGAAGAGAGGAGGAAGAGAGAGGAGGAAGAAAGAGGAGGAAGAGAGAGGAGGAAGAGAGAGAAAGAGGAGAGAGGAGGAAGAGAGAAGAGGAAAAGGGAGGAGGAACAGAGAGGAAGAGGAGAGAGGAGGAAGAGAGAGGAGGAAGAAAGAGGAAGAGGAGAGAGGAGGAGGAGAGAGGATGAAGAGAGCGGAGGAAGAGAGAGGAAGAGGAGAGAGTAGAAAGACAGAGAAGGAAGAGAGAGGAGGAGGAGAGAGGAGGAAAAGATAGGAGAAAGAGAGAGGAGGAAGAGAGAGGAGGAAGAGAGAGGAGGAATAGAGAGGAAGAGGAGAGAGGAGGAAAAGGGAGGAGGAACAGAGAGGAAGAGGAGAGAGGAGGAAGAGAGAGGAGGAAGAGAGAGGAGGAAGTGAGAGAAGGAGGAGAGAGGAGGAAAAGAGAGGAGGAAGAGAGAGGAGGAAGAGAGAGGAAAAATAGGAGGAAAATAGAGGAGGAAGAGAGAGGAGGAAGAGAGGAGGAAGAGAGAGGAGGAAGAAAGAGGAGGAAGAGAGAGGAGGAAGAGAGAGAAAGAGGAGAGAGGAGGAGGAGAGAGGAGGAAGAGAGAGGAAGAGGAGAGAGGAGGAAGAGAGCGGAGGAAAAGGGAGGAGGAACAGAGAGGAAGAGGAGAGAGGAGGAAGAGAGAGGAGGAAAAGGGAGGAGGAACAGAGAGGAAGAGGAGAGAGGAGGAAGAGAGAGGAGGAAGAGAGAGGAGGAAAAGGGACGAGGAACAGAGAGGAAGAGGAGAGAGGAGGAAGAGAGAGGAGGAAGAGAGAGGAGGAAGAGAGAGGAAGAGGAGAGAGGAGGAAGAGAGAGGAGGAAGAGTGAGGAAGAAGAGAAAGGAGGAAGAGAGTGGAAAAAGAGAGAGGAGGAATACAGAGGAGAAAGAGAGGAGGAAGAGAGAGAAGGAGGAGAGAGGAGGAAAAGAGAGGAGGAAGAGAAAGGAGGAAGAGAGAGGAGGAAGAGAGAGGAGGAAGAGAGAGGAAAAATAGCAGAAAAAGAGAGGAGGAAGAGAGAGGAGGAAGAGAGAGGAAGACGAGAGAGGAGGAGGAGAGAGGAAGAGGAGAGAGGAGGAAGAGAGAGGAGGAAGAAAGAGGAAGAGGAGAGAGGAGGAGGAGAGAGGAGGAAGAGAGCGGAGGAAGAGAGAGGAAGAGGAGAGAGTAGAAAGACAGAGGAGGAAGAGAGAGGAGGAGGAGAGAGGAGGAAACGATAGGAGAAAGAGAGAGGAGGAAGAGAGAGGAGGAAGAGAGAGGAGGAAGAGAGAGGAAAAATAGGAGGAAAAGAGAGGAGGAAGAGAGAGGAGGAAGAGAGAGGAGTAAGGGAGAGGAGGAAGAGAGAGGAGGAATAGAGAGGTGGAAGAGAAAGAAGGAAAGAGAGAAAGAGGAGACAGGAGGAAGAGAGAGGAGGAAAAGGGAGGAGGAACAGAGAGGAATAGGAGAGAGGAGGAGGTGAGAGGAGGAAGAGAGCCGAGGAAGAGAGAGGAAGAGGAGAGAATAGAAAGAGAGAGGAGGAAGAGATAGGAGGAGGAGAGAGGAGGAAAAGAGAGGAGGAAGAGAGAGGAGGAAGAGAGAGGAAGAGGAGAGAGGAGGAGGAGAGAGGAGGAAGAGAGAGGAAGAGGAGAGAGGAGGAAGAGAGAAGAGGAACAGAGCGGAGGAAGAGAGAGGAGGAAGAGAGAGGAAGAGGAGAGAGGAGGAAAAGAGAGGAGGAAGAGAGAGGAGGAAGAGAGAGGAGGAAGAGAGAGGAGGAAGAGAGAGAAGGAAGAGAGAGGAAGAGGAGAGAGGAGGAAGAGAGAGGAGGAAGAGTGAGGAAGAGGAGAAAGGAGGAATACAGAGGAGAAAGAGAGAGGAGGAAGAGAGAGAAGGAGGAGAGAGGAGGAAAAGAGAGGACGAAGAGAAAGGAGGAAAAGAGAGGAGGAAGAGAGAGGAGGGAGAGAGAGGAAAAATAGGAGGAAAAGAGAGGAGGAAGAGAGAGGAGGAAGAGAGAGGAGTATGGGAGAGGAGGAAGACAGAGGAGGAATAAAGAGGAGGAAGAGAGAGAAGGAAGAGAGAGAAAGAGGAGAGAGGAGGAAGAGAGAGGAAGAGGAGAGAGGAGGAAGAGAGCGGAGGAAGAGAGAGAAAGAGGAGAGAGGAGGAAGAGAGAGGAGGAAGAGAGAGAAAAATAGGAGGAAAAGAGAGGAGGAAGAGAGAGGAGGAAGAGAGAGAAGGAAGAGAGAGGAGGAAGAGAGAGGAAGAGGAGAGAGGAGGAAGAGAGGAGGAAGAGAGAGGAGGAAGAAAGAGGAGGAAGAGAGAGGAGGAAGAGAGAGAAAGAGGAGAGAGGAGGAAGAGAGAAGAGGAAAAGGGAGGAGGAACAGAGAGGAAGAGGAGAGAGGAGGAAGAGAGAGGAGGAAGAAAGAGGAAGAGGAGAGAGGAGGAGGAGAGAGGATGAAGAGAGCGGAGGAAGAGAGAGGAAGAGGAGAGAGTAGAAAGAGAGAGGAGGAAGAGAGAGGAGGAGGAGAGAGGAGGAAAAGATAGGAGAAAGAGAGAGGAGGAAGAGAGAGGAGGAAGAGAGAGGAGGAATAGAGAGGAAGAGGAGAGAGGAGGAAAAGGGAGGAGGAACAGAGAGGAAGAGGAGAGAGGAGGAAGAGAGAGGAGGAAGAGAGAGGAGGAATAGAGAGGAAGAGGAGAGAGGAGGAGGAGAGAGGAGGAAGAGAGAGGAAGAGGAGAGAGGAGGAAGAGAGCGGAGGAAAAGGGAGGAGGAACAGAGAGGAAGAGGAGAGAGGAGGAAGAGAGAGGAGGAAAAGGGAGGAGGAACAGAGAGGAAGAGGAGAGAGGAGGAAGAGAGAGGAGGAAGAGAGAGGAAGAGGAGAGAGGAGGAGGAGAGAGGAGGAAGAGAGCGGAGGAAGAGAGAGGAAGATGACAGAGTAGAATTAGAGAGGAGGAAGAGAGAGGAGGAGGAGAGAGGAGGAAAAGAGAGGAGAAAGAGAGAGGAGGAAAAGAAAGAGGAAGAGAAAGGAGGAAGAGAGAGGAGGAAGAGAGACGAGGAAGAGAGAGGAAAAATAGGAGGAAAAGAGCGTAGGAAGAGAGAGGAGGAAGAGAGAGGAGGATGAGAGAAGAGGAAGAGAGAGGAGGAAGAGAGAAGAGGAAGAGAGAGAAGAAAGAGAGAGGAAGAGGAGAGAGGAGGAAGAGAGAGGAGGAAAAGGGAGGAGGAACAGAGAGGAAGAGGAGAGAGGAGGAAGAGAGAGGAGGAAGAGAGAGGAATAGGAGAGAGGAGGAGGAGAGAGGAGGAAGAGAGCGGAGGAAGAGAGAGGAAGATGAGAGAGTAGAATTAGAGAGGAGGAAGAGAGAGGAAGAGGAGAGAAGAGGAAGAGAGAGGAAGAAAAGAGAGGAGGAAAAGAGAGGAGGAAAAGGGAGGAGGAACAGAGAGGAAAGGAGAGAGGAGGAGAGAGGAGGAAGAGAGCGGAGGAAGAGAGAGGAAGAGGAGAGAGTAGAAAGAGAGAGGAGCAAGAGAGAGGAGGAGTAGAGAGGAGGAAAAGAGAGGAGGAAGAGAGAGGAGGAAGAGAGAGGAGGAAAAGGGAGGAGGAACAGAGAGGAAGAGGAGAGAGGAGGAAGAGAGAGGAGGAAGAGAGAGGAGGAAGAGAGAGGAAGAGGAGAGAGGAGGAAGAGAGAGGAGGAAGAGTGAGGAAGAAGAGAAAGGAGGAAGAGAGTGGAAAAAGAGAGAGGAGGAATACAGAGGAGAAAGAGAGGAGGAAGAGAGAGAAGGAGGAGAGAGGAGGAAAAGAGAGGAGGAAGAGAAAGGAGGAAGAGAGAGGAGGAAGAGAGAGGAGGAAGAGAGAGGAAAAATAGCAGAAAAAGAGAGGAGGAAGAGAGAGGAGGAAGAGAGAGGAAGACGAGAGAGGAGGAGGAGAGAGGAAGAGGAGAGAGGAGGAAGAGAGAGGAGGAAAAAGGAGGAGGAACAGAGAGGAAGAGGAGAGAGGAGGAAGAGAGAGGAGGAAGAGAAAGGAGGAATGGAGAGGAAGACGAGAGAGGAGGAGGAGAGAGGAGGAAGAGAGAGAAGGAGGAGAGAGGAGGATAAGAGAGGAGGAAGAGAAAGGAGGAAGAGAGAGGAGGAAGAGAGAGGAGGAAGAGAGAGGAAAAATAGGAGGAAAAGAGAGAAGGTAGAGAGAGGAGGAAGAGAGAGGAGGAAGAGAGAGGAAGACGAGAGAGGAGGAAGAGAGAGGAAGAGGAGAGAGGAGGAAGAGAGAGGAGGAAAAGGGAGGAGGAACAGAGAGGAAGAGGAGAGAGGAGGAAGAGAGAGGAGGAAGAGAGAGGAAGAGGAGAGAGGAGGAGGAGAGAGGAGGAAGAGAGAGGAAGAGGAGAGAGGAGGAAGAGAGAGGAGGAAGAGAGAGGAGGAAGTGAGAGAAGGAGGAGAGAGGAGGAAAAGAGAGGGGGAAGAGAGAGGAGGAAGAGAGAGGAAAAATAGGAGGAAAATAGAGGAGGAAGAGAGAGGAGGAAGAGAGGAGGAAGAGAGAGGAGGAAGACAGAGGAGGAAGAGAGAGGAGGAAGAGAGAGAAAGAGGAGAGAGGAGGAAGAGAGAAGAGGAAAAGGGAGGAGGAACAGAGAGGAAGAGGAGAGAGGAGGAAGAGAGAGGAGGAAGAAAGAGGAAGAGGAGAGAGGAGGAGGAGAGAGGAGGAAGAGAGCGGAGGAAGAGAGAGGAAGAGGAGAGAGTAGAAAGACAGAGGAGGAAGAGAGAGGAGGAGGAGAGAGGAGGAAACGATAGGAGAAAGAGAGAGGAGGAAGAGAGAGGAGGAAGAGAGAGGAGGAAGAGAGAGGAAAAATAGGAGGAAAAGAGAGGAGGAAGAGAGAGGAGGAAGAGAGAGGAGTAAGGGAGAGGAGGAAGAGAGAGGAGGAATAGAGAGGTGGAAGAGAAAGAAGGAAAGAGAGAAAGAGGAGACAGGAGGAAGAGAGAGGAGGAAAAGGGAGGAGGAACAGGGAGGAATAGGAGAGAGGAGGAGGTGAGAGGAGGAAGAGAGCCGAGGAAGAGAGAGGAAGAGGAGAGAATAGAAGGAGAGGGGGAAGAGAGAGGAGGAGGAGAGAGGAGGAAAAGAGAGGAGGAAGAGAGAGGAGGAAGAGAGAGGAAGAGGAGAGAGGAGGAGGAGAGAGGTGGAAGAGAGAGGAAGAGTAGAGAGGAGGAAGATAGAAGAGGAACAGAGCGGAGGAAGAGAGAGGAGGAAGAGAGAGGAAGAGGAGAGAGGAGGAAAAGAGAGGAGGAAGAGAGAGGAGGAAGAGAGAGGAGGAAGAGAGAGGAGGAAGAGAGAGAAGGAAGAGAGAGGAAGAGGAGAGAGGAGGAAGAGA
This sequence comes from Strix uralensis, assembly GCF_047716275.1. Taxonomy (NCBI): domain Eukaryota; kingdom Metazoa; phylum Chordata; class Aves; order Strigiformes; family Strigidae; genus Strix; species Strix uralensis. Next base: position 33,994 of record NW_027437032.1, read on the forward strand.
GAGGAGGAAGAGTGAGGAAGAGGAGAAAGGAGGAATACAGAGGAGAAAGAGAGAGGAGGAAGAGAGAGAAGGAGGAGAGAGGAGGAAAAGAGAGGACGAAGAGAAAGGAGGAAAAGGGAGGAGGAAGAGAGAGGAGGAAGAGAGAGGAAAAATAGGAGGAAAAGAGAGGAGGAAGAGAGAGGAGGAAGAGAGAGGAGTATGGGAGAGGAGGAAGAGAGAGGAGGAAAAAAGAGGAGGAAGAGAGAGAAGGAAGAGAGAGAAAGAGGAGAGAGGAGGAAGAGAGAGGAAGAGGAGAGAGGAGGAAGAGAGCAGAGGAAGAGAGAGAAAGAGGAGAGAGGAGGAAGAGAGAGGAGGAAGAGAGAGAAAAATAGGAGGAAAAGAGAGGAGGAAGAGAGAGGAGGAAGAGAGAGGAGGAAGAGAGAGAAGGAAGAGAGAGGAGGAAGAGAGAGGAAGAGGAGAGAGGAGGAAGAGAGGAGGAAGAGAGAGGAGGAAAAGGGAGCAGGAACAGAGAGGAAAGGAGAGAGGAGGAGGAGAGAGGAGGAAGAGAGCGGAGGAAGAGAGAGGAAGAGGAGAGAGTAGAAAGAGGAGGAAGAGAGAGGAGGAGGAGAGAGGAGGAAAATAGAGGAGGAAGAGAGAGGAGGAAGAGAGAGGAAGAGGAGAGAAGAGGAGGAGAGGGGAGGAAGAGAGAGGAAGAGGAGAGAGGAGGAAGAGAGAGGAGGAAAAGGGAGGAGGAACAGAGAGGAAGAGGAGAGAGGAGGAAGAGAGAGGAGAAAGAGAGAGGAGAAAGAGAGAGGAAGAGGAGAGAGGAGGAAGAGAGAGGAGGAAGTGTGAGGAAGAAGAGAAATGAGGAAAAGAGAGGAAAAGGAGAGAGGAGGAATACAGAGGAGAAAGTGAGGAGGAATAGAGAGAAGGAGGAGAGAGGAGGAAAAGAGAGGAGGAAGAGAAAGGAGGAAGAGAGAGGAAAAATAGGAGGAAAAGAGAGGAGGAAGAGAGAGGAGAAATAGAGAGGAAGAGGACAGAGGAGGAAAAGGGAGGAGGAACAGAGAGGAAGGCAGAGAGGAGGAGGAGAGAGGAGCAAGAGAGCGGAGGAAAAGGGAGGAGGAACAGAGAGGAAGAGGAGAGAGGAGGAAGAGAGAGGAGGAAGAGAGAGGAAGAGGAGAGAGGAGGAAGAGAGCGGAGGAAAAGGGAGGAGGAACAGAGAGGAAGAGGAGAGAGGAGGAAGAGAGAGGAGGAAGAGAGAGGAAGAGGAGAGAGGAGGAGGAGAGAGGAGGAAGAGAGAGGAGGAAGAGAGAGGAAGATGAGAGAGTAGAATTAGAGAGGAGGAAGAGAGAGGAGGAGGAGAGAGCAGGAAAAGAGAGGAGAAAGAGAGAGGAGGAAAAGAGAGAGGAAGAGAAATGAGGAGGAGAGAGGAGGAAGAGAGAGGAGGAAGAGAGAGGAAAAATAGGAGGAAAAGAGAGGAGGAAGAGAAAGGAGGAAGAGAGAGGAGGAAGAGAGAGGAGGAAGAGAGAAGAGAAGAGAGAGGAGGAAGAGAGAGGAGGAAGAGAGAGAAGGAAGAGAGAGGAAGAGGAGAGAGGAAGAAGAGAGAGGAGGAAAAGGGAGGAGGAACAGAGAGGAAGAGGAGAGAGGAGGAAGAGAGAGGAGGAAGAGAGAGGAAGAGGAGAGAGGAGGAGGAGAGGAGGAAGAGAGCGGAGGAAGAGAGAGGAAGAGGAGAGAGTAGAAAGACAGAGGAGGATGAGAGAGGAGAGGAGGAGAGAGGAGGAAAAGATAGGAGAAAGAGAGAGGAGGAAGAGAGAGGAAAAATAGGAGGAAAAGAGAGGAGGAAGAGAGAGGAGGAAGAGAGAGGAGTAAGGGAGAGGAGGAAGAGAGAGGAGGAAGAGAGAGAAGGAAGAGAGAGAAGAGGAGAGAGGAGGAAGAGAGAGGAGGAAAAGGGAGGAGGAACAGAGAGGAAGAGGAGAGAGGAGGAGGAGAGAGGAAGAAGAGAGAGGAAGAGGAGAGAGGAGGAAGAGAGGAGGAAGAGAGAGGAAGAGGAGAGAGGAGGGAGGAGAGAGGAGGAAGAGAGCGGAGGAAGAGAGAGGAAGAGGAGAGAGGAGGAGGAGAGAGGAGGAAGAGAGAGAAGGAGGAGAGAGGAGGATAAGAGAGGAGGAAGAGAAAGGAGGAAGAGAGAGGAAAAATAAGAGGAAAAGAGAGAAGGTAGAGAGAGGAGGAAGAGAGAGGAAGAGGAGAGAGGAGGAAAAGGGAGGAGGAACAGAGAGGAAGAGGAGAGAGGAGGAAGAGAGAGGAGGAAAAGGGAGGAGGAACAGAAAGGAAGAGGAGAGAGGAGGAAGAGAGAGGAGGAAGAGAGAGGAAGAGGAGAGAGGAGGAGGAGAGAGGAGGAAGAGAGAGGAGGAAGAGAGAGGAGGAAGAGAGAGGAAGAGGAGAGAGGAGGAAGAGAAAGGAGGAAGAGAGAGGAAAAATAGGAGGAAAAGAGAGGAGGAAGAGAGAGGAGAAATAGAGAGGAAGAGGACAGAGGAGGAAAAGGGAGGAGGAACAGAGAGGAAAGCAGAGAGGAGGAGAAGAGAGGAGGAAGAGAGCGGAGGAAGAGAGAGGAGGAATAGAGAGGAAGAGGAGAGAGGAGGAAGAGAGAGGAGGAAGAGAGAGGAAGAGGAGAGAGGAGCAGGAGAGAGGAGGAAGAGAGAGGAAGAGGAGAGAGGAGGAAGAGAGCGGAGGAAAAGGGAGGAGGAACAGAGAGGAAGAGGAGAGAGGAGGAAGAGAGAGGAGGAAGAGAGAGGAAGAGGAGAGAGGAGGAGGAGAGAGGAGAAGAGAGAGGAGGAAGAGAGAGGAAGATGAGAGAGTAGAATTAGAGAGGAGGAAGAGAGAGGAGGAGGAGAGAGCAGGAAAAGAGAGGAGAAAGAGAGAGGAGGAAAAGAGAGAGGAAGAGAAATGAGGAAGAGAGAGGAGGAAGAGATAGGAAAAATAGGAGGAAAAGAGAGGAGGAAGAGAAAGGAGGAAGAGAGAGGAGGAAGAGAGAGGAGGAAGAGAGAAGAGGAAGAGAGAGGAGGAAGAGAGAGGAGGAAGAGAGAGAAGGAAGAGAGAGGAAGAGGAGAGAGGAGAAGAGAGAGAAGGAAAAGGGAGGAGGAACAGAGAGGAAGAGGAGAGAGGAGGAAGAGAGAGGAGGAAGAGAGAGGAAGAGGAGAGAGGAGGAGGAGAGAGGAGGAAGAGAGCGGAGGAAGAGAGAGGAAGAGGAGAGAGTAGAAAGAAAGAGGAGGAAGAGAGAGGAGGAGGAGAGAGGAGGAAAAGATAGGAGAAAGAGAGAGGAGGAAGAGAGAGGAGGAAGAGAGAGGAGGAAGAGAGAGGAGGAAGAGAGAGGAGGAAGAGAGAGGAGGAAGAGAGAGGAGGAAGAGAGAGGAGGGAATAAAGAGGAGGAAGAGAGAGAAGGAAGAGAGAGAAAGAGGAGACAGGAGGAAGAGAGAGGAAGAGGAGAGAGGAGGAAGAGAGCGGAGGAAGAGAGAGGAAGAGGAGAGAGTAGAAAGAGAGAGGAGGAAGAGAGAGGAGGAAGAGAGAGGAAGAGGAGAGAGGAGGTGGAGAGAGGAGGAAGAGAGAGGAAGCGGAGAGAGGAGGAAGAGAGAGGAGGAAAAGGGAGGAGGAACAGAGAGGAAGACGAGAGAGGAGGAAGAGAGTGGAGGAAGAGAGAGGAAGAGGAGAGAGGAGGAAGAGAGAGGAGGAAGAGTGAGGAAGAGGAGAAAGGAGGAAAAGAGAGGAAAAGGAGAGAGAAGGGATACAGAGGAGAAAGAGAGGAGGAAGAGAGAGAAGGAGGAGAGAGGAGGAAAAGAGAAGAGGAAGAGAAAGGAGGAAGAGAGAGAAGGAAGAGAGAGGAGGAAGAGAGAGGGAAAATAGGAGGAAAAGAGATGACGAAGAGAGAGGAGGAAGAGAGAGCAGGAAGTGAGAGAAGGAAGAGAGAGGAGGAAGAGAGGGAAGGAAGAGAGAGGAAGAGGAGAGAGGAGGAAGAGAGAGGAGGAAAAGGGAGGAGGAACAGAGAGGAAAGGAGAGAGGAGGAGGAGGGAGGAGGAAGAGAGCGGAGGACGAGAGAGGAAGAGGAGAGAGTAGAAAGAGGAGGAAGAGAGAGGAGGAGGAGAGAGGAGGAAAAGAGAGGAGGAAGAGAGAGGAGGAAGAGAGAGGAAGAGGAGAGAGGAGGAAGAGAAAGGAGGAAGAGAGAAGAAAAATAGGAGGAAAAGAGAGGAGGAAGAGAGAGGAGAAATAGAGAGGAAGAGGACAGAGGAGGAAAAGGGAGGAGGAACAGAGAGGAAAGCAGAGAGGAGGAGGAGAGAGGAGGAAGAGAGCGGAGGAAGAGAGAGGAGGAATAGAGAGGAAGAGGAGAGAGGAGGAGGAGAGAGGAGGAAGAGAGAGGAAGAGGAGAGAGGAGGAAGAGAGCGGAGGAAAAGGGAGGAGGAACAGAGAGGAAGAGGAGAGAGGAGGAGGAGAGAGGAGGAAGAGAGAGGAAGAGGAGAGAGGAGGAGGAGAGAGGAGGAAGAGAGAGGAGGAAGAGAGAGGAAGATGAGAGAGTAGAATTAGAGAGGAGGAAGAGAGAGGAGGAGGAGAGAGCAGGAAAAGAGAGGAGAAAGAGAGAGGAGGAAAAGAGAGAGGAAGAGAAATGACGAAGAGAGAGGAGGAAGAGAGAAGAGGAAGAGAGAGGAGGAAGAGAGAGGAGTAAGAGAGAGAAGGAAGAGAGAGGAAGAGGAGAGACGAGGAAGAGAGAGAAGGAAAAGGGAGGAGGAACAGAGAGGAAGAGGAGAGAGGAGGAAGAGATAGGAGGAAGAGAGAGGAAGAGGAGAGAGGAGAAGGAGAGAGGAGGAAGAGAGCGGAGGAAGAGAGAGGAAGAGGAGAGAGTAGAAAGAAAGAGGAGGAAGAGAGAGGAGGAGGAGAGAGGAGGAAAAGATAGGAGAAAGAGAGAGGAGGAAGAGAGAGGAGGAAGAGAGAGGAGGAAGAGAGAGGAGTAAGGGAGAGGAGGAAGAGAGAGGAGGAAGAGAGAGAAGGAAGAGAGAGAAAGAGGAGAGAGGAGGAAGAGAGAGGAGGAAAAGGGAGGAGGAAGAGAGAGGAAGAGGAGAGAGGAGGAGGAGAGAGGAGGAAGAGAACGGAGGAAGAGAGAGGAAGAGGAGAGAGTAGAAAGAGAGAGGAAGACGAGAGAGGAGGAGGAGGGAGGAGGAAAAGAGAGGAGGAAGAGAGAGGAGGAAGAGAGAGGAAGAGGAGAGAGGAGGAGGATAGAGGAGGAAGAGAGAGGAAGAGGAGGGAGGAGGAAGAGAGGAGGAAGAGAGAGGAAGAGGAGAGAGGAGCAGGAGAGAGGAGGAGGAGAGACGAGGAATAGAGAGGAGGAAGAGAGAGGAGGAATATAGAGGAGGAAGAGAGAGGAGGAAGAGAGAGGAGGAAGAGAGACGAAGAGGAGAGAGTAGAAAGAGAGAGGAGCAAGAGAGAGGAGGAGAGAGGAGGAGGAGAGAGGAGGAAGAGAGAGGAGGAAGAGAGAGGAGGAAGAGAGAGAAGGAAGAGAGAGGAGGAAAAAGGAGGAGGAACAGAGAGGAAGAGGTGAGAGGAGGAAGAGAGAGGAGGAAGAGAGAGGAGGAATAGAGAGGAAGAGGAGAGAGGAGGAGGAGAGAGGAGGAAGAGAGAGAAGGAGGAGAGAGGAGGACAAGAGAGGAGGAAGAGAGAGGAGGAAGAGAGAGGAGGAAGAGAGAGGAAAAATAGGAGGAAAAGAGAGGAGGAAGAGAGAGGAGAAATAGAGAGGAAGAGGACAGAGGAGGAAAAGGGAGGAGGAACAGAGAGGAAAGCAGAGAGGAGGAGAAGAGAGGAGGAGAGAGCGGAGGAAGAGAGAGGAGGAATAGAGAGGAAGAGGAGAGAGGAGGAAGAGAGAGGAGGAAGAGAGAGGAAGAGGAGAGAGGAGCAGGAGAGAGGAGGAAGAGAGAGGAAGAGGAGAGAGGAGGAAGAGAGCGGAGGAAAAGGGAGGAGGAACAGAGAGGAAGAGGAGAGAGGAGGAAGAGAGAGGAGGAAGAGAGAGGAAGAGGAGAGAGGAGGAGGAGAGAGGAGGAAGAGAGAGGAGGAAGAGAGAGGAAGATGAGAGAGTAGAATTAGAGAGGAGGAAGAGAGAGGAGGAGGAGAGAGCAGGAAAAGAGAGGAGAAAGAGAGAGGAGGAAAAGAGAGAGGAAGAGAAATGAGGAAGAGAGAGGAGGAAGAGATAGGAAAAATAGGAGGAAAAGAGAGGAGGAAGAGAAAGGAGGAAGAGAGAGGAGGAAGAGAGAGGAGGAAGAGAGAAGAGGAAGAGAGAGGAGGAAGAGAGAGGAGGAAGAGAGAGAAGGAAGAGAGAGGAAGAGGAGAGAGGAGGAAGAGAGAGAAGGAAAAGGGAGGAGGAACAGAGAGGAAGAGGAGAGAGGAGGAAGAGAGAGGAGGAAGAGAGAGGAAGAGGAGAGAGGAGGAGGAGAGAGGAGGAAGAGAGCGGAGGAAGAGAGAGGAAGAGGAGAGAGTAGAAAGAAAGAGGAGGAAGAGAGAGGAGGAGGAGAGAGGAGGAAAAGATAGGAGAAAGAGAGAGGAGGAAGAGAGAGGAGGAAGAGAGAGGAGGAAGAGAGAGGAGGAAGAGAGAGGAGGAAGAGAGAGGAGTAAGGGAGAGGAGGAAGAGAGAGGAGGAATAAGAGGAGGAAGAGAGAGAAGGAAGAGAGAGAAAGAGGAGACAGGAGGAAGAGAGAGGAAGAGGAGAGAGGAGGAAGAGAGCGGAGGAAGAGAGAGGAAGAGGAGAGAGTAGGAAGAGAGAGGAGGAAGAGAGAGGAAGAGGAGAGAGGAGGAAGAGAGAGGAGGAAGAGTGAGGAAGAGGAGAAAGGAGGAAAAGAGAGGAAAAGGAGAGAGAAGGAATACAGAGGAGAAAGAGAGGAGGAAGAGAGAGAAGGAGGAGAGAGGAGGAAAAGAGAAGAGGAAGAGAAAGGAGGAAGAGAGAGAAGGAAGAGAGAGGAGGAAGAGAGAGGGAAAATAGGAGGAAAAGAGATGACGAAGAGAGAGGAGGAAGAGAGAGCAGGAAGAGAGAGA
>NW_027437033.1:0-40830 GCF_047716275.1 Strix uralensis
TCAGAACGAAAGAAAGCACAGAGCCCCAGATTTTATGTTGTCCTGGAGAGCTTGCAGAGCACTGGGGAAAGGCAGGCAGAGAATTCCCTGCTAGCACCTTCTCTGTGCCTGGGAAGCACAAGTGTTCACATTGCTTCGCAGAATCGCTTTTGTGCAGAAAACAGTAACACTTGTTCAGAACGAAAGAAAGCACAGAGCCCCAGATTTTATGTTGTCCTGGAGAGCTTGCAGAGCACTGGGGAAAGGCAGGCAGAGAATTCCCTGCTAGCACCTTCTCTGTGCCTGGGAAGCACAAGTGTTCACATTGCTTCGCAGAATCGCTTTTGTGCAGAAAACAGTAACACTTGTTCAGAACGAAAGAAAGCACAGAGCCCCAGATTTTATGTTGTCCTGGAGAGCTTGCAGAGCACTGGGGAAAGGCAGGCAGAGAATTCCCTGCTAGCACCTTCTCTGTGCCTGGGAAGCACAAGTGTTCACATTGCTTCGCAGAATCGCTTTTGTGCAGAAAACAGTAACACTTGTTCAGAACGAAAGAAAGCACAGAGCCCCAGATTTTATGTTGTCCTGGAGAGCTTGCAGAGCACTGGGGAAAGGCAGGCAGAGAATTCCCTGCTAGCACCTTCTCTGTGCCTGGGAAGCACAAGTGTTCACATTGCTTCGCAGAATCGCTTTTGTGCAGAAAACAGTAACACTTGTTCAGAACGAAAGAAAGCACAGAGCCCCAGATTTTATGTTGTCCTGGAGAGCTTGCAGAGCACTGGGGAAAGGCAGGCAGAGAATTCCCTGCTAGCACCTTCTCTGTGCCTGGGAAGCACAAGTGTTCACATTGCTTCGCAGAATCGCTTTTGTGCAGAAAACAGTAACACTTGTTCAGAACGAAAGAAAGCACAGAGCCCCAGATTTTATGTTGTCCTGGAGAGCTTGCAGAGCACTGGGGAAAGGCAGGCAGAGAATTCCCTGCTAGCACCTTCTCTGTGCCTGGGAAGCACAAGTGTTCACATTGCTTCGCAGAATCGCTTTTGTGCAGAAAACAGTAACACTTGTTCAGAACGAAAGAAAGCACAGAGCCCCAGATTTTATGTTGTCCTGGAGAGCTTGCAGAGCACTGGGGAAAGGCAGGCAGAGAATTCCCTGCTAGCACCTTCTCTGTGCCTGGGAAGCACAAGTGTTCACATTGCTTCGCAGAATCGCTTTTGTGCAGAAAACAGTAACACTTGTTCAGAACGAAAGAAAGCACAGAGCCCCAGATTTTATGTTGTCCTGGAGAGCTTGCAGAGCACTGGGGAAAGGCAGGCAGAGAATTCCCTGCTAGCACCTTCTCTGTGCCTGGGAAGCACAAGTGTTCACATTGCTTCGCAGAATCGCTTTTGTGCAGAAAACAGTAACACTTGTTCAGAACGAAAGAAAGCACAGAGCCCCAGATTTTATGTTGTCCTGGAGAGCTTGCAGAGCACTGGGGAAAGGCAGGCAGAGAATTCCCTGCTAGCACCTTCTCTGTGCCTGGGAAGCACAAGTGTTCACATTGCTTCGCAGAATCGCTTTTGTGCAGAAAACAGTAACACTTGTTCAGAACGAAAGAAAGCACAGAGCCCCAGATTTTATGTTGTCCTGGAGAGCTTGCAGAGCACTGGGGAAAGGCAGGCAGAGAATTCCCTGCTAGCACCTTCTCTGTGCCTGGGAAGCACAAGTGTTCACATTGCTTCGCAGAATCGCTTTTGTGCAGAAAACAGTAACACTTGTTCAGAACGAAAGAAAGCACAGAGCCCCAGATTTTATGTTGTCCTGGAGAGCTTGCAGAGCACTGGGGAAAGGCAGGCAGAGAATTCCCTGCTAGCACCTTCTCTGTGCCTGGGAAGCACAAGTGTTCACATTGCTTCGCAGAATCGCTTTTGTGCAGAAAACAGTAACACTTGTTCAGAACGAAAGAAAGCACAGAGCCCCAGATTTTATGTTGTCCTGGAGAGCTTGCAGAGCACTGGGGAAAGGCAGGCAGAGAATTCCCTGCTAGCACCTTCTCTGTGCCTGGGAAGCACAAGTGTTCACATTGCTTCGCAGAATCGCTTTTGTGCAGAAAACAGTAACACTTGTTCAGAATCGAAAGAAAGCACAGAGCCCCAGATTTTATGTTGTCCTGGAGAGCTTGCAGAGCACTGGGGAAAGGCAGGCAGAGAATTCCCTGCTAGCACCTTCTCTGTGCCTGGGAAGCACAAGTGTTCACATTGCTTCGCAGAATCGCTTTTGTGCAGAAAACAGTAACACTTGTTCAGAACGAAAGAAAGCACAGAGCCCCAGATTTTATGTTGTCCTGGAGAGCTTGCAGAGCACTGGGGAAAGGCAGGCAGAGAATTCCCTGCTAGCACCTTCTCTGTGCCTGGGAAGCACAAGTGTTCACATTGCTTCGCAGAATCGCTTTTGTGCAGAAAACAGTAACACTTGTTCAGAACGAAAGAAAGCACAGAGCCCCAGATTTTATGTTGTCCTGGAGAGCTTGCAGAGCACTGGGGAAAGGCAGGCAGAGAATTCCCTGCTAGCACCTTCTCTGTGCCTGGGAAGCACAAGTGTTCACATTGCTTCGCAGAATCGCTTTTGTGCAGAAAACAGTAACACTTGTTCAGAACGAAAGAAAGCACAGAGCCCCAGATTTTATGTTGTCCTGGAGAGCTTGCAGAGCACTGGGGAAAGGCAGGCAGAGAATTCCCTGCTAGCACCTTCTCTGTGCCTGGGAAGCACAAGTGTTCACATTGCTTCGCAGAATCGCTTTTGTGCAGAAAACAGTAACACTTGTTCAGAACGAAAGAAAGCACAGAGCCCCAGATTTTATGTTGTCCTGGAGAGCTTGCAGAGCACTGGGGAAAGGCAGGCAGAGAATTCCCTGCTAGCACCTTCTCTGTGCCTGGGAAGCACAAGTGTTCACATTGCTTCGCAGAATCGCTTTTGTGCAGAAAACAGTAACACTTGTTCAGAACGAAAGAAAGCACAGAGCCCCAGATTTTATGTTGTCCTGGAGAGCTTGCAGAGCACTGGGGAAAGGCAGGCAGAGAATTCCCTGCTAGCACCTTCTCTGTGCCTGGGAAGCACAAGTGTTCACATTGCTTCGCAGAATCGCTTTTGTGCAGAAAACAGTAACACTTGTTCAGAACGAAAGAAAGCACAGAGCCCCAGATTTTATGTTGTCCTGGAGAGCTTGCAGAGCACTGGGGAAAGGCAGGCAGAGAATTCCCTGCTAGCACCTTCTCTGTGCCTGGGAAGCACAAGTGTTCACATTGCTTCGCAGAATCGCTTTTGTGCAGAAAACAGTAACACTTGTTCAGAACGAAAGAAAGCACAGAGCCCCAGATTTTATGTTGTCCTGGAGAGCTTGCAGAGCACTGGGGAAAGGCAGGCAGAGAATTCCCTGCTAGCACCTTCTCTGTGCCTGGGAAGCACAAGTGTTCACATTGCTTCGCAGAATCGCTTTTGTGCAGAAAACAGTAACACTTGTTCAGAACGAAAGAAAGCACAGAGCCCCAGATTTTATGTTGTCCTGGAGAGCTTGCAGAGCACTGGGGAAAGGCAGGCAGAGAATTCCCTGCTAGCACCTTCTCTGTGCCTGGGAAGCACAAGTGTTCACATTGCTTCGCAGAATCGCTTTTGTGCAGAAAACAGTAACACTTGTTCAGAACGAAAGAAAGCACAGAGCCCCAGATTTTATGTTGTCCTGGAGAGCTTGCAGAGCACTGGGGAAAGGCAGGCAGAGAATTCCCTGCTAGCACCTTCTCTGTGCCTGGGAAGCACAAGTGTTCACATTGCTTCGCAGAATCGCTTTTGTGCAGAAAACAGTAACACTTGTTCAGAACGAAAGAAAGCACAGAGCCCCAGATTTTATGTTGTCCTGGAGAGCTTGCAGAGCACTGGGGAAAGGCAGGCAGAGAATTCCCTGCTAGCACCTTCTCTGTGCCTGGGAAGCACAAGTGTTCACATTGCTTCGCAGAATCGCTTTTGTGCAGAAAACAGTAACACTTGTTCAGAACGAAAGAAAGCACAGAGCCCCAGATTTTATGTTGTCCTGGAGAGCTTGCAGAGCACTGGGGAAAGGCAGGCAGAGAATTCCCTGCTAGCACCTTCTCTGTGCCTGGGAAGCACAAGTGTTCACATTGCTTCGCAGAATCGCTTTTGTGCAGAAAACAGTAACACTTGTTCAGAACGAAAGAAAGCACAGAGCCCCAGATTTTATGTTGTCCTGGAGAGCTTGCAGAGCACTGGGGAAAGGCAGGCAGAGAATTCCCTGCTAGCACCTTCTCTGTGCCTGGGAAGCACAAGTGTTCACATTGCTTCGCAGAATCGCTTTTGTGCAGAAAACAGTAACACTTGTTCAGAACGAAAGAAAGCACAGAGCCCCAGATTTTATGTTGTCCTGGAGAGCTTGCAGAGCACTGGGGAAAGGCAGGCAGAGAATTCCCTGCTAGCACCTTCTCTGTGCCTGGGAAGCACAAGTGTTCACATTGCTTCGCAGAATCGCTTTTGTGCAGAAAACAGTAACACTTGTTCAGAACGAAAGAAAGCACAGAGCCCCAGATTTTATGTTGTCCTGGAGAGCTTGCAGAGCACTGGGGAAAGGCAGGCAGAGAATTCCCTGCTAGCACCTTCTCTGTGCCTGGGAAGCACAAGTGTTCACATTGCTTCGCAGAATCGCTTTTGTGCAGAAAACAGTAACACTTGTTCAGAACGAAAGAAAGCACAGAGCCCCAGATTTTATGTTGTCCTGGAGAGCTTGCAGAGCACTGGGGAAAGGCAGGCAGAGAATTCCCTGCTAGCACCTTCTCTGTGCCTGGGAAGCACAAGTGTTCACATTGCTTCGCAGAATCGCTTTTGTGCAGAAAACAGTAACACTTGTTCAGAACGAAAGAAAGCACAGAGCCCCAGATTTTATGTTGTCCTGGAGAGCTTGCAGAGCACTGGGGAAAGGCAGGCAGAGAATTCCCTGCTAGCACCTTCTCTGTGCCTGGGAAGCACAAGTGTTCACATTGCTTCGCAGAATCGCTTTTGTGCAGAAAACAGTAACACTTGTTCAGAACGAAAGAAAGCACAGAGCCCCAGATTTTATGTTGTCCTGGAGAGCTTGCAGAGCACTGGGGAAAGGCAGGCAGAGAATTCCCTGCTAGCACCTTCTCTGTGCCTGGGAAGCACAAGTGTTCACATTGCTTCGCAGAATCGCTTTTGTGCAGAAAACAGTAACACTTGTTCAGAACGAAAGAAAGCACAGAGCCCCAGATTTTATGTTGTCCTGGAGAGCTTGCAGAGCACTGGGGAAAGGCAGGCAGAGAATTCCCTGCTAGCACCTTCTCTGTGCCTGGGAAGCACAAGTGTTCACATTGCTTCGCAGAATCGCTTTTGTGCAGAAAACAGTAACACTTGTTCAGAACGAAAGAAAGCACAGAGCCCCAGATTTTATGTTGTCCTGGAGAGCTTGCAGAGCACTGGGGAAAGGCAGGCAGAGAATTCCCTGCTAGCACCTTCTCTGTGCCTGGGAAGCACAAGTGTTCACATTGCTTCGCAGAATCGCTTTTGTGCAGAAAACAGTAACACTTGTTCAGAACGAAAGAAAGCACAGAGCCCCAGATTTTATGTTGTCCTGGAGAGCTTGCAGAGCACTGGGGAAAGGCAGGCAGAGAATTCCCTGCTAGCACCTTCTCTGTGCCTGGGAAGCACAAGTGTTCACATTGCTTCGCAGAATCGCTTTTGTGCAGAAAACAGTAACACTTGTTCAGAACGAAAGAAAGCACAGAGCCCCAGATTTTATGTTGTCCTGGAGAGCTTGCAGAGCACTGGGGAAAGGCAGGCAGAGAATTCCCTGCTAGCACCTTCTCTGTGCCTGGGAAGCACAAGTGTTCACATTGCTTCGCAGAATCGCTTTTGTGCAGAAAACAGTAACACTTGTTCAGAACGAAAGAAAGCACAGAGCCCCAGATTTTATGTTGTCCTGGAGAGCTTGCAGAGCACTGGGGAAAGGCAGGCAGAGAATTCCCTGCTAGCACCTTCTCTGTGCCTGGGAAGCACAAGTGTTCACATTGCTTCGCAGAATCGCTTTTGTGCAGAAAACAGTAACACTTGTTCAGAACGAAAGAAAGCACAGAGCCCCAGATTTTATGTTGTCCTGGAGAGCTTGCAGAGCACTGGGGAAAGGCAGGCAGAGAATTCCCTGCTAGCACCTTCTCTGTGCCTGGGAAGCACAAGTGTTCACATTGCTTCGCAGAATCGCTTTTGTGCAGAAAACAGTAACACTTGTTCAGAACGAAAGAAAGCACAGAGCCCCAGATTTTATGTTGTCCTGGAGAGCTTGCAGAGCACTGGGGAAAGGCAGGCAGAGAATTCCCTGCTAGCACCTTCTCTGTGCCTGGGAAGCACAAGTGTTCACATTGCTTCGCAGAATCGCTTTTGTGCAGAAAACAGTAACACTTGTTCAGAACGAAAGAAAGCACAGAGCCCCAGATTTTATGTTGTCCTGGAGAGCTTGCAGAGCACTGGGGAAAGGCAGGCAGAGAATTCCCTGCTAGCACCTTCTCTGTGCCTGGGAAGCACAAGTGTTCACATTGCTTCGCAGAATCGCTTTTGTGCAGAAAACAGTAACACTTGTTCAGAACGAAAGAAAGCACAGAGCCCCAGATTTTATGTTGTCCTGGAGAGCTTGCAGAGCACTGGGGAAAGGCAGGCAGAGAATTCCCTGCTAGCACCTTCTCTGTGCCTGGGAAGCACAAGTGTTCACATTGCTTCGCAGAATCGCTTTTGTGCAGAAAACAGTAACACTTGTTCAGAACGAAAGAAAGCACAGAGCCCCAGATTTTATGTTGTCCTGGAGAGCTTGCAGAGCACTGGGGAAAGGCAGGCAGAGAATTCCCTGCTAGCACCTTCTCTGTGCCTGGGAAGCACAAGTGTTCACATTGCTTCGCAGAATCGCTTTTGTGCAGAAAACAGTAACACTTGTTCAGAACGAAAGAAAGCACAGAGCCCCAGATTTTATGTTGTCCTGGAGAGCTTGCAGAGCACTGGGGAAAGGCAGGCAGAGAATTCCCTGCTAGCACCTTCTCTGTGCCTGGGAAGCACAAGTGTTCACATTGCTTCGCAGAATCGCTTTTGTGCAGAAAACAGTAACACTTGTTCAGAACGAAAGAAAGCACAGAGCCCCAGATTTTATGTTGTCCTGGAGAGCTTGCAGAGCACTGGGGAAAGGCAGGCAGAGAATTCCCTGCTAGCACCTTCTCTGTGCCTGGGAAGCACAAGTGTTCACATTGCTTCGCAGAATCGCTTTTGTGCAGAAAACAGTAACACTTGTTCAGAACGAAAGAAAGCACAGAGCCCCAGATTTTATGTTGTCCTGGAGAGCTTGCAGAGCACTGGGGAAAGGCAGGCAGAGAATTCCCTGCTAGCACCTTCTCTGTGCCTGGGAAGCACAAGTGTTCACATTGCTTCGCAGAATCGCTTTTGTGCAGAAAACAGTAACACTTGTTCAGAACGAAAGAAAGCACAGAGCCCCAGATTTTATGTTGTCCTGGAGAGCTTGCAGAGCACTGGGGAAAGGCAGGCAGAGAATTCCCTGCTAGCACCTTCTCTGTGCCTGGGAAGCACAAGTGTTCACATTGCTTCGCAGAATCGCTTTTGTGCAGAAAACAGTAACACTTGTTCAGAACGAAAGAAAGCACAGAGCCCCAGATTTTATGTTGTCCTGGAGAGCTTGCAGAGCACTGGGGAAAGGCAGGCAGAGAATTCCCTGCTAGCACCTTCTCTGTGCCTGGGAAGCACAAGTGTTCACATTGCTTCGCAGAATCGCTTTTGTGCAGAAAACAGTAACACTTGTTCAGAACGAAAGAAAGCACAGAGCCCCAGATTTTATGTTGTCCTGGAGAGCTTGCAGAGCACTGGGGAAAGGCAGGCAGAGAATTCCCTGCTAGCACCTTCTCTGTGCCTGGGAAGCACAAGTGTTCACATTGCTTCGCAGAATCGCTTTTGTGCAGAAAACAGTAACACTTGTTCAGAACGAAAGAAAGCACAGAGCCCCAGATTTTATGTTGTCCTGGAGAGCTTGCAGAGCACTGGGGAAAGGCAGGCAGAGAATTCCCTGCTAGCACCTTCTCTGTGCCTGGGAAGCACAAGTGTTCACATTGCTTCGCAGAATCGCTTTTGTGCAGAAAACAGTAACACTTGTTCAGAACGAAAGAAAGCACAGAGCCCCAGATTTTATGTTGTCCTGGAGAGCTTGCAGAGCACTGGGGAAAGGCAGGCAGAGAATTCCCTGCTAGCACCTTCTCTGTGCCTGGGAAGCACAAGTGTTCACATTGCTTCGCAGAATCGCTTTTGTGCAGAAAACAGTAACACTTGTTCAGAACGAAAGAAAGCACAGAGCCCCAGATTTTATGTTGTCCTGGAGAGCTTGCAGAGCACTGGGGAAAGGCAGGCAGAGAATTCCCTGCTAGCACCTTCTCTGTGCCAGTGTTCACATTGCTTCGCAGAATCGCTTTTGTGCAGAAAACAGTAACACTTGTTCAGAACGAAAGAAAGCACAGAGCCCCAGATTTTATGTTGTCCTGGAGAGCTTGCAGAGCACTGGGGAAAGGCAGGCAGAGAATTCCCTGCTAGCACCTTCTCTGTGCCTGGGAAGCACAAGTGTTCACATTGCTTCGCAGAATCGCTTTTGTGCAGAAAACAGTAACACTTGTTCAGAACGAAAGAAAGCACAGAGCCCCAGATTTTATGTTGTCCTGGAGAGCTTGCAGAGCACTGGGGAAAGGCAGGCAGAGAATTCCCTGCTAGCACCTTCTCTGTGCCTGGGAAGCACAAGTGTTCACATTGCTTCGCAGAATCGCTTTTGTGCAGAAAACAGTAACACTTGTTCAGAACGAAAGAAAGCACAGAGCCCCAGATTTTATGTTGTCCTGGAGAGCTTGCAGAGCACTGGGGAAAGGCAGGCAGAGAATTCCCTGCTAGCACCTTCTCTGTGCCTGGGAAGCACAAGTGTTCACATTGCTTCGCAGAATCGCTTTTGTGCAGAAAACAGTAACACTTGTTCAGAACGAAAGAAAGCACAGAGCCCCAGATTTTATGTTGTCCTGGAGAGCTTGCAGAGCACTGGGGAAAGGCAGGCAGAGAATTCCCTGCTAGCACCTTCTCTGTGCCTGGGAAGCACAAGTGTTCACATTGCTTCGCAGAATCGCTTTTGTGCAGAAAACAGTAACACTTGTTCAGAACGAAAGAAAGCACAGAGCCCCAGATTTTATGTTGTCCTGGAGAGCTTGCAGAGCACTGGGGAAAGGCAGGCAGAGAATTCCCTGCTAGCACCTTCTCTGTGCCTGGGAAGCACAAGTGTTCACATTGCTTCGCAGAATCGCTTTTGTGCAGAAAACAGTAACACTTGTTCAGAACGAAAGAAAGCACAGAGCCCCAGATTTTATGTTGTCCTGGAGAGCTTGCAGAGCACTGGGGAAAGGCAGGCAGAGAATTCCCTGCTAGCACCTTCTCTGTGCCTGGGAAGCACAAGTGTTCACATTGCTTCGCAGAATCGCTTTTGTGCAGAAAACAGTAACACTTGTTCAGAACGAAAGAAAGCACAGAGCCCCAGATTTTATGTTGTCCTGGAGAGCTTGCAGAGCACTGGGGAAAGGCAGGCAGAGAATTCCCTGCTAGCACCTTCTCTGTGCCTGGGAAGCACAAGTGTTCACATTGCTTCGCAGAATCGCTTTTGTGCAGAAAACAGTAACACTTGTTCAGAACGAAAGAAAGCACAGAGCCCCAGATTTTATGTTGTCCTGGAGAGCTTGCAGAGCACTGGGGAAAGGCAGGCAGAGAATTCCCTGCTAGCACCTTCTCTGTGCCTGGGAAGCACAAGTGTTCACATTGCTTCGCAGAATCGCTTTTGTGCAGAAAACAGTAACACTTGTTCAGAACGAAAGAAAGCACAGAGCCCCAGATTTTATGTTGTCCTGGAGAGCTTGCAGAGCACTGGGGAAAGGCAGGCAGAGAATTCCCTGCTAGCACCTTCTCTGTGCCTGGGAAGCACAAGTGTTCACATTGCTTCGCAGAATCGCTTTTGTGCAGAAAACAGTAACACTTGTTCAGAACGAAAGAAAGCACAGAGCCCCAGATTTTATGTTGTCCTGGAGAGCTTGCAGAGCACTGGGGAAAGGCAGGCAGAGAATTCCCTGCTAGCACCTTCTCTGTGCCTGGGAAGCACAAGTGTTCACATTGCTTCGCAGAATCGCTTTTGTGCAGAAAACAGTAACACTTGTTCAGAACGAAAGAAAGCACAGAGCCCCAGATTTTATGTTGTCCTGGAGAGCTTGCAGAGCACTGGGGAAAGGCAGGCAGAGAATTCCCTGCTAGCACCTTCTCTGTGCCTGGGAAGCACAAGTGTTCACATTGCTTCGCAGAATCGCTTTTGTGCAGAAAACAGTAACACTTGTTCAGAACGAAAGAAAGCACAGAGCCCCAGATTTTATGTTGTCCTGGAGAGCTTGCAGAGCACTGGGGAAAGGCAGGCAGAGAATTCCCTGCTAGCACCTTCTCTGTGCCTGGGAAGCACAAGTGTTCACATTGCTTCGCAGAATCGCTTTTGTGCAGAAAACAGTAACACTTGTTCAGAACGAAAGAAAGCACAGAGCCCCAGATTTTATGTTGTCCTGGAGAGCTTGCAGAGCACTGGGGAAAGGCAGGCAGAGAATTCCCTGCTAGCACCTTCTCTGTGCCTGGGAAGCACAAGTGTTCACATTGCTTCGCAGAATCGCTTTTGTGCAGAAAACAGTAACACTTGTTCAGAACGAAAGAAAGCACAGAGCCCCAGATTTTATGTTGTCCTGGAGAGCTTGCAGAGCACTGGGGAAAGGCAGGCAGAGAATTCCCTGCTAGCACCTTCTCTGTGCCTGGGAAGCACAAGTGTTCACATTGCTTCGCAGAATCGCTTTTGTGC
The DNA here is from genome assembly GCF_047716275.1 of Strix uralensis. Lineage (NCBI taxonomy): Eukaryota > Metazoa > Chordata > Aves > Strigiformes > Strigidae > Strix > Strix uralensis. The sequence goes on from NW_027437033.1 coordinate 10,934, forward strand.
AGAAAACAGTAACACTTGTTCAGAACGAAAGAAAGCACAGAGCCCCAGATTTTATGTTGTCCTGGAGAGCTTGCAGAGCACTGGGGAAAGGCAGGCAGAGAATTCCCTGCTAGCACCTTCTCTGTGCCTGGGAAGCACAAGTGTTCACATTGCTTCGCAGAATCGCTTTTGTGCAGAAAACAGTAACACTTGTTCAGAACGAAAGAAAGCACAGAGCCCCAGATTTTATGTTGTCCTGGAGAGCTTGCAGAGCACTGGGGAAAGGCAGGCAGAGAATTCCCTGCTAGCACCTTCTCTGTGCCTGGGAAGCACAAGTGTTCACATTGCTTCGCAGAATCGCTTTTGTGCAGAAAACAGTAACACTTGTTCAGAACGAAAGAAAGCACAGAGCCCCAGATTTTATGTTGTCCTGGAGAGCTTGCAGAGCACTGGGGAAAGGCAGGCAGAGAATTCCCTGCTAGCACCTTCTCTGTGCCTGGGAAGCACAAGTGTTCACATTGCTTCGCAGAATCGCTTTTGTGCAGAAAACAGTAACACTTGTTCAGAACGAAAGAAAGCACAGAGCCCCAGATTTTATGTTGTCCTGGAGAGCTTGCAGAGCACTGGGGAAAGGCAGGCAGAGAATTCCCTGCTAGCACCTTCTCTGTGCCTGGGAAGCACAAGTGTTCACATTGCTTCGCAGAATCGCTTTTGTGCAGAAAACAGTAACACTTGTTCAGAATGAAAGAAAGCACAGAGCCCCAGATTTTATGTTGTCCTGGAGAGCTTGCAGAGCACTGGGGAAAGGCAGGCAGAGAATTCCCTGCTAGCACCTTCTCTGTGCCTGGGAAGCACAAGTGTTCACATTGCTTCGCAGAATCGCTTTTGTGCAGAAAACAGTAACACTTGTTCAGAACGAAAGAAAGCACAGAGCCCCAGATTTTATGTTGTCCTGGAGAGCTTGCAGAGCACTGGGGAAAGGCAGGCAGAGAATTCCCTGCTAGCACCTTCTCTGTGCCTGGGAAGCACAAGTGTTCACATTGCTTGGCAGAATCGCTTTTGTGCAGAAAACAGTAACACTTGTTCAGAACGAAAGAAAGCACAGAGCCCCAGATTTTATGTTGTCCTGGAGAGCTTGCAGAGCACTGGGGAAAGGGCAGGCAGAGAATTCCCTGCTAGCACCTTCTCTGTGCCTGGGAAGCACAAGTGTTCACATTGCTTCGCAGAATCGCTTTTGTGCAGAAAACAGTAACACTTGTTCAGAATGAAAGAAAGCACAGAGCCCCAGATTTTATGTTGTCCTGGAGAGCTTGCAGAGCACTGGGGAAAGGCAGGCAGAGAATTCCCTGCTAGCACCTTCTCTGTGCCTGGGAAGCACAAGTGTTCACATTGCTTCGCAGAATCGCTTTTGTGCAGAAAACAGTAACACTTGTTCAGAACGAAAGAAAGCACAGAGCCCCAGATTTTATGTTGTCCTGGAGAGCTTGCAGAGCACTGGGGAAAGGCAGGCAGAGAATTCCCTGCTAGCACCTTCTCTGTGCCTGGGAAGCACAAGTGTTCACATTGCTTCGCAGAATCGCTTTTGTGCAGAAAACAGTAACACTTGTTCAGAACGAAAGAAAGCACAGAGCCCCAGATTTTATGTTGTCCTGGAGAGCTTGCAGAGCACTGGGGAAAGGCAGGCAGAGAATTCCCTGCTAGCACCTTCTCTGTGCCTGAGTTCACATTGCTTCGCAGAATCGCTTTTGTGCAGAAAACAGTAACACTTGTTCAGAACGAAAGAAAGCACAGAGCCCCAGATTTTATGTTGTCCTGGAGAGCTTGCAGAGCACTGGGGAAAGGCAGGCAGAGAATTCCCTGCTAGCACCTTCTCTGTGCCTGGGAAGCACAAGTGTTCACATTGCTTCGCAGAATCGCTTTTGTGCAGAAAACAGTAACACTTGTTCAGAACGAAAGAAAGCACAGAGCCCCAGATTTTATGTTGTCCTGGAGAGCTTGCAGAGCACTGGGGAAAGGCAGGCAGAGAATTCCCTGCTAGCACCTTCTCAGTGCCTGGGAAGCACAAGTGTTCACATTGCTTGGCAGAATCGCTTTTGTGCAGAAAACAGTAACACTTGTTCAGAACGAAAGAAAGCACAGAGCCCCAGATTTTATGTTGTCCTGGAGAGCTTGCAGAGCACTGGGGAAAGGCAGGCAGAGAATTCCCTGCTAGCACCTTCTCTGTGCCTGGGAAGCACAAGTGTTCACATTGCTTCGCAGAATCGCTTTTGTGCAGAAAACAGTAACACTTGTTCAGAACGAAAGAAAGCACAGAGCCCCAGATTTTATGTTGTCCTGGAGAGCTTGCAGAGCACTGGGGAAAGGCAGGCAGAGAATTCCCTGCTAGCACCTTCTCTGTGCCTGGGAAGCACAAGTGTTCACATTGCTTGGCAGAATCGCTTTTGTGCAGAAAACAGTAACACTTGTTCAGAATGAAAGAAAGCACAGAGCCCCAGATTTTATGTTGTCCTGGAGAGCTTGCAGAGCACTGGGGAAAGGCAGGCAGAGAATTCCCTGCTAGCACCTTCTCTGTGCCTGGGAAGCACAAGTGTTCACATTGCTTCGCAGAATCGCTTTTGTGCAGAAAACAGTAACACTTGTTCAGAATGAAAGAAAGCACAGAGCCCCAGATTTTATGTTGTCCTGGAGAGCTTGCAGAGCACTGGGGAAAGGCAGGCAGAGAATTCCCTGCTAGCACCTTCTCTGTGCCTGGGAAGCACAAGTGTTCACATTGCTTCGCAGAATCGCTTTTGTGCAGAAAACAGTAACACTTGTTCAGAACGAAAGAAAGCACAGAGCCCCAGATTTTATGTTGTCCTGGAGAGCTTGCAGAGCACTGGGGAAAGGCAGGCAGAGAATTCCCTGCTAGCACCTTCTCTGTGCCTGGGAAGCACAAGTGTTCACATTGCTTCGCAGAATCGCTTTTGTGCAGAAAACAGTAACACTTGTTCAGAACGAAAGAAAGCACAGAGCCCCAGATTTTATGTTGTCCTGGAGAGCTTGCAGAGCACTGTGGAAAGGCAGGCAGAGAATTCCCTGCTAGCACCTTCTCTGTGCCTGGGAAGCACAAGTGTTCACATTGCTTCGCAGAATCGCTTTTGTGCAGAAAACAGTAACACTTGTTCAGAACGAAAGAAAGCACAGAGCCCCAGATTTTATGTTGTCCTGGAGAGCTTGCAGAGCACTGGGGAAAGGCAGGCAGAGAATTCCCTGCTAGCACCTTCTCTGTGCCTGGGAAGCACAAGTGTTCACATTGCTTGGCAGAATCGCTTTTGTGCAGAAAACAGTAACACTTGTTCAGAACGAAAGAAAGCACAGAGCCCCAGATTTTATGTTGTCCTGGAGAGCTTGCAGAGCACTGGGGAAAGGCAGGCAGAGAATTCCCTGCTAGCACCTTCTCTGTGCCTGGGAAGCACAAGTGTTCACATTGCTTCGCAGAATCGCTTTTGTGCAGAAAACAGTAACACTTGTTCAGAATGAAAGAAAGCACAGAGCCCCAGATTTTATGTTGTCCTGGAGAGCTTGCAGAGCACTGGGGAAAGGCAGGCAGAGAATTCCCTGCTAGCACCTTCTCTGTGCCTGGGAAGCACAAGTGTTCACATTGCTTCGCAGAATCGCTTTTGTGCAGAAAACAGTAACACTTGTTCAGAACGAAAGAAAGCACAGAGCCCCAGATTTTATGTTGTCCTGGAGAGCTTGCAGAGCACTGGGGAAAGGCAGGCAGAGAATTCCCTGCTAGCACCTTCTCTGTGCCTGGGAAGCACAAGTGTTCACATTGCTTCGCAGAATCGCTTTTGTGCAGAAAACAGTAACACTTGTTCAGAACGAAAGAAAGCACAGAGCCCCAGATTTTATGTTGTCCTGGAGAGCTTGCAGAGCACTGGGGAAAGGCAGGCAGAGAATTCCCTGCTAGCACCTTCTCTGTGCCTGGGAAGCACAAGTGTTCACATTGCTTCGCAGAATCGCTTTTGTGCAGAAAACAGTAACACTTGTTCAGAATGAAAGAAAGCACAGAGCCCCAGATTTTATGTTGTCCTGGAGAGCTTGCAGAGCACTGGGGAAAGGCAGGCAGAGAATTCCCTGCTAGCACCTTCTCTGTGCCTGGGAAGCACAAGTGTTCACATTGCTTGGCAGAATCGCTTTTGTGCAGAAAACAGTAACACTTGTTCAGAATGAAAGAAAGCACAGAGCCCCAGATTTTATGTTGTCCTGGAGAGCTTGCAGAGCACTGGGGAAAGGCAGGCAGAGAATTCCCTGCTAGCACCTTCTCTGTGCCTGGGAAGCACAAGTGTTCACATTGCTTCGCAGAATCGCTTTTGTGCAGAAAACAGTAACACTTGTTCAGAACGAAAGAAAGCACAGAGCCCCAGATTTTATGTTGTCCTGGAGAGCTTGCAGAGCACTGGGGAAAGGCAGGCAGAGAATTCCCTGCTAGCACCTTCTCTGTGCCTGTTCACATTGCTTCGCAGAATCGCTTTTGTGCAGAAAACAGTAACACTTGTTCAGAACGAAAGAAAGCACAGAGACCCAGATTTTATGTTGTCCTGGAGAGCTTGCAGAGCACTGGGGAAAGGCAGGCAGAGAATTCCCTGCTAGCACCTTCTCTGTGCCTGGGAAGCACAAGTGTTCACATTGCTTGGCAGAATCGCTTTTGTACAGAAAACAGTAACACTTGTTCAGAACGAAAGAAAGCACAGAGCCCCAGATTTTATGTTGTCCTGGAGAGCTTGCAGAGCACTGGGGAAAGGCAGGCAGAGAATTCCCTGCTAGCACCTTCTCTGTGCCTGGGAAGCACAAGTGTTCACATTGCTTCGCAGAATCGCTTTTGTGCAGAAAACAGTAACACTTGTTCAGAACGAAAGAAAGCACAGAGCCCCAGATTTTATGTTGTCCTGGAGAGCTTGCAGAGCACTGGGGAAAGGCAGGCAGAGAATTCCCTGCTAGCACCTTCTCTGTGCCTGTTCACATTGCTTCGCAGAATCGCTTTTGTGCAGAAAACAGTAACACTTGTTCAGAACGAAAGAAAGCACAGAGCCCCAGATTTTATGTTGTCCTGGAGAGCTTGCAGAGCACTGGGGAAAGGCAGGCAGAGAATTCCCGGCCAGCACCTTCTCTGTGCCTGTGAAGCAGAAGTGTTCACATTGCTTCGCAGAATCGCTTTTGTGCAGAAAACAGTAACACTTGTTCAGAACGAAAGAAAGCACAGAGCCCCAGATTTTATGTTGTCCTGGAGAGCTTGCAGAGCACTGGGGAAAGGCAGGCAGAGAATTCCCTGCTAGCACCTTCTCTGTGCCTGGGAAGCACAAGTGTTCACATTGCTTCGCAGAATCGCTTTTGTGCAGAAAACAGTAACACTTGTTCAGAACGAAAGAAAGCACAGAGCCCCAGATTTTATGTTGTCCTGGAGAGCTTGCAGAGCACTGGGGAAAGGCAGGCAGAGAATTCCCTGCTAGCACCTTCTCTGTGCCTGGGAAGCACAAGTGTTCACATTGCTTCGCAGAATTGCTTTTGTGCAGAAAACAGTAACACTTGTTCAGAATGAAAGAAAGCACAGAGCCCCAGATTTTATGTTGTCCTGGAGAGCTTGCAGAGCACTGGGGAAAGGCAGGCAGAGAATTCCCTGCTAGCACCTTCTCTGTGCCTGGGAAGCACAAGTGTTCACATTGCTTCGCAGAATCGCTTTTGTGCAGAAAACACTAACACTTGTTCAGAACGAAAGAAAGCACAGAGCCCCAGATTTTATGTTGTCCTGGAGAGCTTGCAGAGCACTGGGGAAAGGCAGGCAGAGAATTCCCTGCTAGCACCTTCTCTGTGCCTGTTCACATTGGTTCGTAGAATCGCTTTTGTGCAGAAAACAGTAACACTTGTTCAGAACGAAAGAAAGCACAGAGCCCCAGATTTTATGTTGTCCTGGAGAGCTTGCAGAGCACTGGGGAAAGGCAGGCAGAGAATTCCCTGCTAGCACCTTCTCTGTGCCTGGGAAGCACAAGTGTTCACATTGCTTGGCAGAATCGCTTTTGTGCAGAAAACAGTAACACTTGTTCAGAACGAAAGAAAGCACAGAGCCCCAGATTTTATGTTGTCCTGGAGAGCTTGCAGAGCACTGGGGAAAGGCAGGCAGAGAATTCCCTGCTAGCACCTTCTCTGTGCCTGGGAAGCACAAGTGTTCACATTGCTTCGCAGAATCGCTTTTGTGCAGAAAACAGTAACACTTGTTCAGAATGAAAGAAAGCACAGAGACCCAGATTTTATGTTGTCCTGGAGAGCTTGCAGAGCACTGGGGAAAGGCAGGCAGAGAATTCCCTGCTAGCACCTTCTCTGTGCCTGGGAAGCACAAGTGTTCACATTGCTTCGCAGAATCGCTTTTGTGCAGAAAACAGTAACACTTGTTCAGAACGAAAGAAAGCACAGAGCCCCAGATTTTATGTTGTCCTGGAGAGCTTGCAGAGCACTGGGGAAAGGCAGGCAGAGAATTCCCTGCTAGCACCTTCTCTGTGCCTGGGAAGCACAAGTGTTCACATTGCTTCGCAGAATCGCTTTTGTGCAGAAAACAGTAACACTTGTTCAGAACGAAAGAAAGCACAGAGCCCCAGATTTTATGTTGTCCTGGAGAGCTTGCAGAGCACTGGGGAAAGGCAGGCAGAGAATTCCCTGCTAGCACCTTCTCTGTGCCTGGGAAGCACAAGTGTTCACATTGCTTCGCAGAATCGCTTTTGTGCAGAAAACAGTAACACTTGTTCAGAACGAAAGAAAGCACAGAGCCCCAGATTTTATGTTGTCCTGGAGAGCTTGCAGAGCACTGGGGAAAGGCAGGCAGAGAATTCCCTGCTAGCACCTTCTCTGTGCCTGGGAAGCACAAGTGTTCACATTGCTTCGCAGAATCGCTTTTGTGCAGAAAACAGTAACACTTGTTCAGAACGAAAGAAAGCACAGAGCCCCAGATTTTATGTTGTCCTGGAGAGCTTGCAGAGCACTGGGGAAAGGCAGGCAGAGAATTCCCTGCTAGCACCTTCTCTGTGCCTGGGAAGCACAAGTGTTCACATTGCTTGGCAGAATCGCTTTTGTGCAGAAAACAGTAACACTTGTTCAGAACGAAAGAAAGCACAGAGCCCCAGATTTTATGTTGTCCTGGAGAGCTTGCAGAGCACTGGGGAAAGGCAGGCAGAGAATTCCCTGCTAGCACCTTCTCTGTGCCTGGGAAGCACAAGTGTTCACATTGCTTCGCAGAATCGCTTTTGTGCAGAAAACAGTAACACTTGTTCAGAATGAAAGAAAGCACAGAGCCCCAGATTTTATGTTGTCCTGGAGAGCTTGCAGAGCACTGGGGAAAGGCAGGCAGAGAATTCCCTGCTAGCACCTTCTCTGTGCCTGGGAAGCACAAGTGTTCACATTGCTTCGCAGAATCGCTTTTGTGCAGAAAACAGTAACACTTGTTCAGAACGAAAGAAAGCACAGAGCCCCAGATTTTATGTTGTCCTGGAGAGCTTGCAGAGCACTGGGGAAAGGCAGGCAGAGAATTCCCTGCTAGCACCTTCTCTGTGCCTGGGAAGCACAAGTGTTCACATTGCTTCGCAGAATCGCTTTTGTGCAGAAAACAGTAACACTTGTTCAGAACGAAAGAAAGCACAGAGCCCCAGATTTTATGTTGTCCTGGAGAGCTTGCAGAGCACTGGGGAAAGGCAGGCAGAGAATTCCCTGCTAGCACCTTCTCTGTGCCTGGGAAGCACAAGTGTTCACATTGCTTCGCAGAATCGCTTTTGTGCAGAAAACAGTAACACTTGTTCAGAATGAAAGAAAGCACAGAGCCCCAGATTTTATGTTGTCCTGGAGAGCTTGCAGAGCACTGGGGAAAGGCAGGCAGAGAATTCCCTGCTAGCACCTTCTCTGTGCCTGGGAAGCACAAGTGTTCACATTGCTTGGCAGAATCGCTTTTGTGCAGAAAACAGTAACACTTGTTCAGAACGAAAGAAAGCACAGAGCCCCAGATTTTATGTTGTCCTGGAGAGCTTGCAGAGCACTGGGGAAAGGCAGGCAGAGAATTCCCTGCTAGCACCTTCTCTGTGCCTGGGAAGCACAAGTGTTCACATTGCTTCGCAGAATCGCTTTTGTGCAGAAAACAGTAACACTTGTTCAGAACGAAAGAAAGCACAGAGCCCCAGATTTTATGTTGTCCTGGAGAGCTTGCAGAGCACTGGGGAAAGGCAGGCAGAGAATTCCCTGCTAGCACCTTCTCTGTGCCTGTTCACATTGCTTCGCAGAATCGCTTTTGTGCAGAAAACAGTAACACTTGTTCAGAACGAAAGAAAGCACAGAGCCCCAGATTTTACGTTGTCCTGGAGAGCTTGCAGAGCACTGGGGAAAGGCAGGCAGAGAATTCCCTGCTAGCACCTTCTCTGTGCCTGGGAAGCACAAGTGTTCACATTGCTTGGCAGAATCGCTTTTGTGCAGAAAACAGTAACACTTGTTCAGAACGAAAGAAAGCACAGAGCCCCAGATTTTATGTTGTCCTGGAGAGCTTGCAGAGCACTGGGGAAAGGCAGGCAGAGAATTCCCTGCTAGCACCTTCTCTGTGCCTGGGAAGCACAAGTGTTCACATTGCTTCGCAGAATCGCTTTTGTGCAGAAAACAGTAACACTTGTTCAGAACGAAAGAAAGCACAGAGCCCCAGATTTTATGTTGTCCTGGAGAGCTTGCAGAGCACTGGGGAAAGGCAGGCAGAGAATTCCCTGCTAGCACCTTCTCTGTGCCTGTTCACATTGCTTCGCAGAATCGCTTTTGTACAGAAAACAGTAACACTTGTTCAGAACGAAAGAAAGCACAGAGCCCCAGATTTTATGTTGTCCTGGAGAGCTTGCAGAGCACTGGGGAAAGGCAGGCAGAGAATTCCCTGCCAGCACCTTCTCTGTGCCTGTGAAGCAGAAGTGTTCACATTGCTTCGCAGAATCGCTTTTGTGCAGAAAACAGTAACACTTGTTCAGAACGAAAGAAAGCACAGAGCCCCAGATTTTATGTTGTCCTGGAGAGCTTGCAGAGCACTGGGGAAAGGCAGGCAGAGAATTCCCTGCTAGCACCTTCTCTGTGCCTGGGAAGCACAAGTGTTCACATTGCTTCGCAGAATCGCTTTTGTGCAGAAAACAGTAACACTTGTTCAGAACGAAAGAAAGCACAGAGCCCCAGATTTTATGTTGTCCTGGAGAGCTTGCAGAGCACTGGGGAAAGGCAGGCAGAGAATTCCCTGCTAGCACCTTCTCTGTGCCTGGGAAGCACAAGTGTTCACATTGCTTCGCAGAATTGCTTTTGTGCAGAAAACAGTAACACTTGTTCAGAATGAAAGAAAGCACAGAGCCCCAGATTTTATGTTGTCCTGGAGAGCTTGCAGAGCACTGGGGAAAGGCAGGCAGAGAATTCCCTGCTAGCACCTTCTCTGTGCCTGGGAAGCACAAGTGTTCACATTGCTTCGCAGAATCGCTTTTGTGCAGAAAACACTAACACTTGTTCAGAACGAAAGAAAGCACAGAGCCCCAGATTTTATGTTGTCCTGGAGAGCTTGCAGAGCACTGGGGAAAGGCAGGCAGAGAATTCCCTGCTAGCACCTTCTCTGTGCCTGTTCACATTGCTTCGTAGAATCGCTTTTGTGCAGAAAACAGTAACACTTGTTCAGAACGAAAGAAAGCACAGAGCCCCAGATTTTATGTTGTCCTGGAGAGCTTGCAGAGCACTGGGGAAAGGCAGGCAGAGAATTCCCTGCTAGCACCTTCTCTGTGCCTGGGAAGCACAAGTGTTCACATTGCTTGGCAGAATCGCTTTTGTGCAGAAAACAGTAACACTTGTTCAGAACGAAAGAAAGCACAGAGCCCCAGATTTTATGTTGTCCTGGAGAGCTTGCAGAGCACTGGGGAAAGGCAGGCAGAGAATTCCCTGCTAGCACCTTCTCTGTGCCTGGAAAGCACAAGTGTTCACATTGCTTCGCAGAATCGCTTTTGTGCAGAAAAGAGTAACACTTGTTCAGAATGAAAGAAAGCACAGAGACCCAGATTTTATGTTGTCCTGGAGAGCTTGCAGAGCACTGGGGAAAGGCAGGCAGAGAATTCCCTGCTAGCACCTTCTCTGTGCCTGGGAAGCACAAGTGTTCACATTGCTTCGCAGAATCGCTTTTGTGCAGAAAACAGTAACACTTGTTCAGAACGAAAGAAAGCACAGAGCCCCAGATTTTACGTTGTCCTGGAGAGCTTGCAGAGCACTGGGGAAAGGCAGGCAGAGAATTCCCTGCTAGCACCTTCTCTGTGCCTGGGAAGCACAAGTGTTCACATTGCTTCGCAGAATCGCTTTTGTGCAGAAAACAGTAACACTTGTTCAGAACGAAAGAAAGCACAGAGCCCCAGATTTTATGTTGTCCTGGAGAGCTTGCAGAGCACTGGGGAAAGGCAGGCAGAGAATTCCCTGCTAGCACCTTCTCTGTGCCTGGGAAGCACAAGTGTTCACATTGCTTGGCAGAATCGCTTTTGTGCAGAAAACAGTAACACTTGTTCAGAACGAAAGAAAGCACAGAGCCCCAGATTTTATGTTGTCCTGGAGAGCTTGCAGAGCACTGGGGAAAGGCAGGCAGAGAATTCCCTGCTAGCACCTTCTCTGTGCCTGGGAAGCACAAGTGTTCACATTGCTTCGCAGAATCGCTTTTGTGCAGAAAACAGTAACACTTGTTCAGAACGAAAGAAAGCACAGAGCCCCAGATTTTATGTTGTCCTGGAGAGCTTGCAGAGCACTGGGGAAAGGCAGGCAGAGAATTCCCTGCTAGCACCTTCTCTGTGCCTGTTCACATTGCTTGGCAGAATCGCTTTTGTGCAGAAAACAGTAACACTTGTTCAGAACGAAAGAAAGCACAGAGCCCCAGATTTTATGTTGTCCTGGAGAGCTTGCAGAGCACTGGGGAAAGGCAGGCAGAGAATTCCCTGCTAGCACCTTCTCTGTGCCTGGGAAGCACAAGTGTTCACATTGCTTCGCAGAATCGCTTTTGTGCAGAAAACAGTAACACTTGTTCAGAACGAAAGAAAGCACAGAGCCCCAGATTTTATGTTGTCCTGGAGAGCTTGCAGAGCACTGGGGAAAGGCAGGCAGAGAATTCCCTGCTAGCACCTTCTCTGTGCCTGGGAAGCACAAGTGTTCACATTGCTTCGCAGAATCGCTTTTGTGCAGAAAACAGTAACACTTGTTCAGAACGAAAGAAAGCACAGAGCCCCAGATTTTATGTTGTCCTGGAGAGCTTGCAGAGCACTGGGGAAAGGCAGGCAGAGAATTCCCTGCTAGCACCTTCTCTGTGCCTGGGAAGCACAAGTGTTCACATTGCTTCGCAGAATCGCTTTTGTGCAGAAAACAGTAACACTTGTTCAGAACGAAAGAAAGCACAGAGCCCCAGATTTTATGTTGTCCTGGAGAGCTTGCAGAGCACTGGGGAAAGGCAGGCAGAGAATTCCCTGCTAGCACCTTCTCTGTGCCTGGGAAGCACAAGTGTTCACATTGCTTCGCAGAATCGCTTTTGTGCAGAAAACAGTAACACTTGTTCAGAACGAAAGAAAGCACAGAGCCCCAGATTTTATGTTGTCCTGGAGAGCTTGCAGAGCACTGGGGAAAGGCAGGCAGAGAATTCCCTGCTAGCACCTTCTCTGTGCCTGGGAAGCACAAGTGTTCACATTGCTTCGCAGAATCGCTTTTGTGCAGAAAACAGTAACACTTGTTCAGAACGAAAGAAAGCACAGAGCCCCAGATTTTATGTTGTCCTGGAGAGCTTGCAGAGCACTGGGGAAAGGCAGGCAGAGAATTCCCTGCCAGCACCTTCTCTGTGCCTGGGAAGCACAAGTGTTCACATTGCTTCGCAGAATTGCTTTTGTGCAGAAAACAGTAACACTTGTTCAGAATGAAAGAAAGCACAGAGCCCCAGATTTTATGTTGTCCTGGAGAGCTTGCAGAGCACTGGGGAAAGGCAGGCAGAGAATTCCCTGCTAGCACCTTCTCTGTGCCTGGGAAGCACAAGTGTTCACATTGCTTCGCAGAATCGCTTTTGTGCAGAAAACAGTAACACTTGTTCAGAACGAAAGAAAGCACAGAGCCCCAGATTTTATGTTGTCCTGGAGAGCTTGCAGAGCACTGGGGAAAGGCAGGCAGAGAATTCCCTGCTAGCACCTTCTCTGTGCCTGGGAAGCACAAGTGTTCACATTGCTTCGCAGAATCGCTTTTGTGCAGAGAACAGTAACACTTGTTCAGAACGAAAGAAAGCACAGAGCCCCAGATTTTATGTTGTCCTGGAGAGCTTGCAGAGCACTGGGGAAAGGCAGGCAGAGAATTCCCTGCTAGCACCTTCTCTGTGCCTGTTCACGTTGCTTGGCAGAATCGCTTTTGTGCAGAAAACAGTAACACTTGTTCAGAACGAAAGAAAGCACAGAGCCCCAGATTTTATGTTGTCCTGGAGAGCTTGCAGAGCACTGGGGAAAGGCAGGCAGAGAATTCCCTGCTAGCACCTTCTCTGTGCCTGGGAAGCACAAGTGTTCACATTGCTTGGCAGAATCGCTTTTGTGCAGAAAACAGTAACACTTGTTCAGAACGAAAGAAAGCACAGAGCCCCAGATTTTATGTTGTCCTGGAGAGCTTGCAGAGCACTGGGGAAAGGCAGGCAGAGAATTCCCTGCTAGCACCTTCTCTGTGCTTGGGAAGCACAAGTGTTCACATTGCTTCGCAGAATCGCTTTTGTGCAGAAAACAGTAACACTTGTTCAGAACGAAAGAAAGCACAGAGCCCCAGATTTTATGTTGTCCTGGAGAGCTTGCAGAGCACTGGGGAAAGGCAGGCAGAGAATTCCCTGCTAGCACCTTCTCTGTGCCTGTTCACATTGCTTCGCAGAATCGCTTTTGTGCAGAAAACAGTAACACTTGTTCAGAACGAAAGAAAGCACAGAGCCCCAGATTTTATGTTGTCCTGGAGAGCTTGCAGAGCACTGGGGAAAGGCAGGCAGAGAATTCCCTGCTAGCACCTTCTCAGTGCCTGGGAAGCACAAGTGTTCACATTGCTTCGCAGAATCGCTTTTGTGCAGAAAACAGTAACACTTGTTCAGAACGAAAGAAAGCACAGAGCCCCAGATTTTATGTTGTCCTGGAGAGCTTGCAGAGCACTGGGGAAAGGCAGGCAGAGAATTCCCTGCTAGTACCTTCTCTGTGCCTGGGAAGCACAAGTGTTCACATTGCTTCGCAGAATCGCTTTTGTGCAGAAAACAGTAACACTTGTTCAGAACGAAAGAAAGCACAGAGCCCCAGATTTTATGTTGTCCTGGAGAGCTTGCAGAGCACTGGGGAAAGGCAGGCAGAGAATTCCCTGCTAGCACCTTCTCTGTGCCTGGGAAGCACAAGTGTTCACATTGCTTCGCAGAATTGCTTTTGTGCAGAAAACAGTAACACTTGTTCCGAACGAAAGAAAGCACAGAGCCCCAGATTTTATGTTGTCCTGGAGAGCTTGCAGAGCACTGGGGAAAGGCAGGCAGAGAATTCCCTGCTAGCACCTTCTCTGTGCCTGGGAAGCACAAGTGTTCACATTGCTTCGCAGAATCGCTTTTGTGCAGAAAACAGTAACACTTGTTCAGAATGAAAGAAAGCACAGAGCCCCAGATTTTATGTTGTCCTGGAGAGCTTGCAGAGCACTGGGGAAAGGCAGGCAGAGAATTCCCTGCTAGCACCTTCTCTGTGCCTGGGAAGCACAAGTGTTCACATTGCTTCGCAGAATCGCTTTTGTGCAGAAAACAGTAACACTTGTTCAGAATGAAAGAAAGCACAGAGCCCCAGATTTTATGTTGTCCTGGAGAGCTTGCAGAGCACTGGGGAAAGGCAGGCAGAGAATTCCCTGCTAGCACCTTCTCTGTGCCTGGGAAGCACAAGTGTTCACATTGCTTCGCAGAATCGCTTTTGTGCAGAAAACAGTAACACTTGTTCAGAACGAAAGAAAGCACAGAGCCCCAGATTTTATGTTGTCCTGGAGAGCTTGCAGAGCACTGGGGAAAGGCAGGCAGAGAATTCCCTGCTAGCACCTTCTCTGTGCCTGGGAAGCACAAGTGTTCACATTGCTTGGCAGAATCGCTTTTGTGCAGAAAACAGTAACACTTGTTCAGAACGAAAGAAAGCACAGAGCCCCAGATTTTATGTTGTCCTGGAGAGCTTGCAGAGCACTGGGGAAAGGCAGGCAGAGAATTCCCTGCTAGCACCTTCTCTGTGCCTGGGAAGCACAAGTGTTCACATTGCTTCGCAGAATCGCTTTTGTGCAGAAAAGAGTAACACTTGTTCAGAATGAAAGAAAGCACAGAGACCCAGATTTTATGTTGTCCTGGAGAGCTTGCAGAGCACTGGGGAAAGGCAGGCAGAGAATTCCCTGCTAGCACCTTCTCTGTGCCTGGGAAGCACAAGTGTTCACATTGCTTCGCAGAATTGCTTTTGTGCAGAAAACAGTAACACTTGTTCCGAACGAAAGAGAGCACAGAGCCCCAGATTTTATGTTGTCCTGGAGAGCTTGCAGAGCACTGGGGAAAGGCAGGCAGAGAATTCCCTGCTAGCACCTTCTCTGTGCCTGGGAAGCACAAGTGTTCACATTGCTTCGCAGAATCGCTTTTGTGCAGAAAACAGTAACACTTGTTCAGAACGAAAGAAAGCACAGAGCCCCAGATTTTATGTTGTCCTGGAGAGCTTGCAGAGCACTGGGGAAAGGCAGGCAGAGAATTCCCTGCTAGCACCTTCTCTGTGCCTGGGAAGCACAAGTGTTCACATTGCTTCGCAGAATCGCTTTTGTGCAGAAAACAGTAACACTTGTTCAGAACGAAAGAAAGCACAGAGCCCCAGATTTTATGTTGTCCTGGAGAGCTTGCAGAGCACTGGGGAAAGGCAGGCAGAGAATTCCCTGCTAGCACCTTCTCTGTGCCTGGGAAGCACAAGTGTTCACATTGCTTCGCAGAATCGCTTTTGTGCAGAAAACAGTAACACTTGTTCAGAATGAAAGAAAGCACAGAGCCCCAGATTTTATGTTGTCCTGGAGAGCTTGCAGAGCACTGGGGAAAGGCAGGCAGAGAATTCCCTGCTAGCACCTTCTCTGTGCTTGGGAAGCACAAGTGTTCACATTGCTTCGCAGAATCGCTTTTGTGCAGAAAACAGTAACACTTGTTCAGAACGAAAGAAAGCACAGAGCCCCAGATTTTATGTTGTCCTGGAGAGCTTGCAGAGCACTGGGGAAAGGCAGGCAGAGAATTCCCTGCTAGCACCTTCTCTGTGCCTGTTCACATTGCTTCGCAGAATCGCTTTTGTGCAGAAAACAGTAACACTTGTTCAGAACGAAAGAAAGCACAGAGCCCCAGATTTTATGTTGTCCTGGAGAGCTTGCAGAGCACTGGGGAAAGGCAGGCAGAGAATTCCCTGCTAGCACCTTCTCAGTGCCTGGGAAGCACAAGTGTTCACATTGCTTCGCAGAATCGCTTTTGTGCAGAAAACAGTAACACTTGTTCAGAACGAAAGAAAGCACAGAGCCCCAGATTTTATGTTGTCCTGGAGAGCTTGCAGAGCACTGGGGAAAGGCAGGCAGAGAATTCCCTGCTAGTACCTTCTCTGTGCCTGGGAAGCACAAGTGTTCACATTGCTTCGCAGAATCGCTTTTGTGCAGAAAACAGTAACACTTGTTCAGAACGAAAGAAAGCACAGAGCCCCAGATTTTATGTTGTCCTGGAGAGCTTGCAGAGCACTGGGGAAAGGCAGGCAGAGAATTCCCTGCTAGCACCTTCTCTGTGCCTGGGAAGCACAAGTGTTCACATTGCTTCGCAGAATTGCTTTTGTGCAGAAAACAGTAACACTTGTTCCGAACGAAAGAAAGCACAGAGCCCCAGATTTTATGTTGTCCTGGAGAGCTTGCAGAGCACTGGGGAAAGGCAGGCAGAGAATTCCCTGCTAGCACCTTCTCTGTGCCTGGGAAGCACAAGTGTTCACATTGCTTCGCAGAATCGCTTTTGTGCAGAAAACAGTAACACTTGTTCAGAATGAAAGAAAGCACAGAGCCCCAGATTTTATGTTGTCCTGGAGAGCTTGCAGAGCACTGGGGAAAGGCAGGCAGAGAATTCCCTGCTAGCACCTTCTCTGTGCCTGGGAAGCACAAGTGTTCACATTGCTTCGCAGAATCGCTTTTGTGCAGAAAACAGTAACACTTGTTCAGAATGAAAGAAAGCACAGAGCCCCAGATTTTATGTTGTCCTGGAGAGCTTGCAGAGCACTGGGGAAAGGCAGGCAGAGAATTCCCTGCTAGCACCTTCTCTGTGCCTGGGAAGCACAAGTGTTCACATTGCTTCGCAGAATCGCTTTTGTGCAGAAAACAGTAACACTTGTTCAGAACGAAAGAAAGCACAGAGCCCCAGATTTTATGTTGTCCTGGAGAGCTTGCAGAGCACTGGGGAAAGGCAGGCAGAGAATTCCCTGCTAGCACCTTCTCTGTGCCTGGGAAGCACAAGTGTTCACATTGCTTGGCAGAATCGCTTTTGTGCAGAAAACAGTAACACTTGTTCAGAACGAAAGAAAGCACAGAGCCCCAGATTTTATGTTGTCCTGGAGAGCTTGCAGAGCACTGGGGAAAGGCAGGCAGAGAATTCCCTGCTAGCACCTTCTCTGTGCCTGGGAAGCACAAGTGTTCACATTGCTTCGCAGAATCGCTTTTGTGCAGAAAAGAGTAACACTTGTTCAGAATGAAAGAAAGCACAGAGACCCAGATTTTATGTTGTCCTGGAGAGCTTGCAGAGCACTGGGGAAAGGCAGGCAGAGAATTCCCTGCTAGCACCTTCTCTGTGCCTGGGAAGCACAAGTGTTCACATTGCTTCGCAGAATTGCTTTTGTGCAGAAAACAGTAACACTTGTTCCGAACGAAAGAGAGCACAGAGCCCCAGATTTTATGTTGTCCTGGAGAGCTTGCAGAGCACTGGGGAAAGGCAGGCAGAGAATTCCCTGCTAGCACCTTCTCTGTGCCTGGGAAGCACAAGTGTTCACATTGCTTCGCAGAATCGCTTTTGTGCAGAAAACAGTAACACTTGTTCAGAACGAAAGAAAGCACAGAGCCCCAGATTTTATGTTGTCCTGGAGAGCTTGCAGAGCACTGGGGAAAGGCAGGCAGAGAATTCCCTGCTAGCACCTTCTCTGTGCCTGGGAAGCACAAGTGTTCACATTGCTTGGCAGAATCGCTTTTGTGCAGAAAACAGTAACACTTGTTCAGAACGAAAGAAAGCACAGAGCCCCAGATTTTATGTTGTCCTGGAGAGCTTGCAGAGCACTGGGGAAAGGCAGGCAGAGAATTCCCTGCTAGCACCTTCTCTGTGCCTGGGAAGCACAAGTGTTCACATTGCTTCGCAGAATCGCTTTTGTGCAGAAAACAGTAACACTTGTTCAGAATGAAAGAAAGCACAGAGCCCCAGATTTTATGTTGTCCTGGAGAGCTTGCAGAGCACTGGGGAAAGGCAGGCAGAGAATTCCCTGCTAGCACCTTCTCTGTGCCTGGGAAGCACAAGTGTTCACATTGCTTCGCAGAATCGCTTTTGTGCAGAAAACAGTAACACTTGTTCAGAACGAAAGAAAGCACAGAGCCCCAGATTTTATGTTGTCCTGGAGAGCTTGCAGAGCACTGGGGAAAGGCAGGCAGAGAATTCCCTGCTAGCACCTTCTCTGTGCCTGTTCACATTGCTTCGCAGAATCGCTTTTGTGCAGAAAACAGTAACACTTGTTCAGAACGAAAGAAAGCACAGAGCCCCAGATTTTATGTTGTCCTGGAGAGCTTGCAGAGCACTGGGGAAAGGCAGGCAGAGAATTCCCTGCCAGCACCTTCTCTGTGCCTGTGAAGCAGAAGTGTTCACATTGCTTCGCAGAATCGCTTTTGTGCAGAAAACAGTAACACTTGTTCAGAACGAAAGAAAGCACAGAGCCCCAGATTTTATGTTGTCCTGGAGAGCTTGCAGAGCACTGGGGAAAGGCAGGCAGAGAATTCCCTGCTAGCACCTTCTCTGTGCCTGGGAAGCACAAGTGTTCACATTGCTTCGCAGAATCGCTTTTGTGCAGAAAACAGTAACACTTGTTCAGAACGAAAGAAAGCACAGAGCCCCAGATTTTATGTTGTCCTGGAGAGCTTGCAGAGCACTGGGGAAAGGCAGGCAGAGAATTCCCTGCTAGCACCTTCTCTGTGCCTGGGAAGCACAAGTGTTCACATTGCTTCGCAGAATTGCTTTTGTGCAGAAAACAGTAACACTTGTTCAGAATGAAAGAAAGCACAGAGCCCCAGATTTTATGTTGTCCTGGAGAGCTTGCAGAGCACTGGGGAAAGGCAGGCAGAGAATTCCCTGCTAGCACCTTCTCTGTGCCTGGGAAGCACAAGTGTTCACATTGCTTCGCAGAATCGCTTTTGTGCAGAAAACACTAACACTTGTTCAGAACGAAAGAAAGCACAGAGCCCCAGATTTTATGTTGTCCTGGAGAGCTTGCAGAGCACTGGGGAAAGGCAGGCAGAGAATTCCCTGCTAGCACCTTCTCTGTGCCTGTTCACATTGCTTCGCAGAATCGCTTTTGTGCAGAAAACAGTAACACTTGTTCAGAACGAAAGAAAGCACAGAGCCCCAGATTTTATGTTGTCCTGGAGAGCTTGCAGAGCACTGGGGAAAGGCAGGCAGAGAATTCCCTGCTAGCACCTTCTCTGTGCCTGGGAAGCACAAGTGTTCACATTGCTTGGCAGAATCGCTTTTGTGCAGAAAACAGTAACACTTGTTCAGAACGAAAGAAAGCACAGAGCCCCAGATTTTATGTTGTCCTGGAGAGCTTGCAGAGCACTGGGGAAAGGCAGGCAGAGAATTCCCTGCTAGCACCTTCTCTGTGCCTGGAAAGCACAAGTGTTCACATTGCTTCGCAGAATCGCTTTTGTGCAGAAAAGAGTAACACTTGTTCAGAATGAAAGAAAGCACAGAGACCCAGATTTTATGTTGTCCTGGAGAGCTTGCAGAGCACTGGGGAAAGGCAGGCAGAGAATTCCCTGCTAGCACCTTCTCTGTGCCTGGGAAGCACAAGTGTTCACATTGCTTCGCAGAATCGCTTTTGTGCAGAAAACAGTAACACTTGTTCAGAACGAAAGAAAGCACAGAGCCCCAGATTTTACGTTGTCCTGGAGAGCTTGCAGAGCACTGGGGAAAGGCAGGCAGAGAATTCCCTGCTAGCACCTTCTCTGTGCCTGGGAAGCACAAGTGTTCACATTGCTTCGCAGAATCGCTTTTGTGCAGAAAACAGTAACACTTGTTCAGAACGAAAGAAAGCACAGAGCCCCAGATTTTATGTTGTCCTGGAGAGCTTGCAGAGCACTGGGGAAAGGCAGGCAGAGAATTCCCTGCTAGCACCTTCTCTGTGCCTGGGAAGCACAAGTGTTCACATTGCTTGGCAGAATCGCTTTTGTGCAGAAAACAGTAACACTTGTTCAGAACGAAAGAAAGCACAGAGCCCCAGATTTTATGTTGTCCTGGAGAGCTTGCAGAGCACTGGGGAAAGGCAGGCAGAGAATTCCCTGCTAGCACCTTCTCTGTGCCTGGAAAGCACAAGTGTTCACATTGCTTCGCAGAATCGCTTTTGTGCAGAAAAGAGTAACACTTGTTCAGAATGAAAGAAAGCACAGAGCCCCAGATTTTATGTTGTCCTGGAGAGCTTGCAGAGCACTGGGGAAAGGCAGGCAGAGAATTCCCTGCTAGCACCTTCTCTGTGCCTGGGAAGCACAAGTGTTCACATTGCTTCGCAGAATCGCTTTTGTGCAGAAAACAGTAACACTTGTTCAGAACGAAAGAAAGCACAGAGCCCCAGATTTTACGTTGTCCTGGAGAGCTTGCAGAGCACTGGGGAAAGGCAGGCAGAGAATTCCCTGCTAGCACCTTCTCTGTGCCTGGGAAGCACAAGTGTTCACATTGCTTCGCAGAATCGCTTTTGTGCAGAAAACAGTAACACTTGTTCAGAACGAAAGAAAGCACAGAGCCCCAGATTTTATGTTGTCCTGGAGAGCTTGCAGAGCACTGGGGAAAGGCAGGCAGAGAATTCCCTGCTAGCACCTTCTCTGTGCCTGGGAAGCACAAGTGTTCACATTGCTTGGCAGAATCGCTTTTGTGCAGAAAACAGTAACACTTGTTCAGAACGAAAGAAAGCACAGAGCCCCAGATTTTATGTTGTCCTGGAGAGCTTGCAGAGCACTGGGGAAAGGCAGGCAGAGAATTCCCTGCTAGCACCTTCTCTGTGCCTGTTCACATTGCTTGGCAGAATCGCTTTTGTGCAGAAAACAGTAACACTTGTTCAGAACGAAAGAAAGCACAGAGCCCCAGATTTTATGTTGTCCTGGAGAGCTTGCAGAGCACTGGGGAAAGGCAGGCAGAGAATTCCCTGCTAGCACCTTCTCTGTGCCTGGGAAGCACAAGTGTTCACATTGCTTCGCAGAATCGCTTTTGTGCAGAAAACAGTAACACTTGTTCAGAACGAAAGAAAGCACAGAGCCCCAGATTTTACGTTGTCCTGGAGAGCTTGCAGAGCACTGGGGAAAGGCAGGCAGAGAATTCCCTGCTAGCACCTTCTCTGTGCCTGGGAAGCACAAGTGTTCACATTGCTTCGCAGAATCGCTTTTGTGCAGAAAACAGTAACACTTGTTCAGAACGAAAGAAAGCACAGAGCCCCAGATTTTATGTTGTCCTGGAGAGCTTGCAGAGCACTGGGGAAAGGCAGGCAGAGAATTCCCTGCTAGCACCTTCTCTGTGCCTGGGAAGCACAAGTGTTCACATTGCTTGGCAGAATCGCTTTTGTGCAGAAAACAGTAACACTTGTTCAGAACGAAAGAAAGCACAGAGCCCCAGATTTTATGTTGTCCTGGAGAGCTTGCAGAGCACTGGGGAAAGGCAGGCAGAGAATTCCCTGCTAGCACCTTCTCTGTGCCTGGGAAGCACAAGTGTTCACATTGCTTCGCAGAATTGCTTTTGTGCAGAAAACAGTAACACTTGTTCAGAATGAAAGAAAGCACAGAGCCCCAGATTTTATGTTGTCCTGGAGAGCTTGCAGAGCACTGGGGAAAGGCAGGCAGAGAATTCCCTGCTAGCACCTTCTCTGTGCCTGGGAAGCACAAGTGTTCACATTGCTTCGCAGAATCGCTTTTGTGCAGAAAACAGTAACACTTGTTCAGAACGAAAGAAAGCACAGAGCCCCAGAATTTATGTTGTCCTGGAGAGCTTGCAGAGCACTGGGGAAAGGCAGGCAGAGAATTCCCTGCTAGCACCTTCTCTGTGCCTGTTCACATTGCTTCGTAGAATCGCTTTTGTGCAGAAAACAGTAACACTTGTTCAGAACGAAAGAAAGCACAGAGCCCCAGATTTTATGTTGTCCTGGAGAGCTTGCAGAGCACTGGGGAAAGGCAGGCAGAGAATTCCCTGCTAGCACCTTCTCTGTGCCTGGGAAGCACAAGTGTTCACATTGCTTCGCAGAATCGCTTTTGTGCAGAAAACAGTAACACTTGTTCAGAACGAAAGAAAGCACAGAGCCCCAGATTTTATGTTGTCCTGGAGAGCTTGCAGAGCACTGGGGAAAGGCAGGCAGAGAATTCCCTGCTAGCACCTTCTCTGTGCCTGGAAAGCACAAGTGTTCACATTGCTTCGCAGAATCGCTTTTGTGCAGAAAAGAGTAACACTTGTTCAGAATGAAAGAAAGCACAGAGACCCAGATTTTATGTTGTCCTGGAGAGCTTGCAGAGCACTGGGGAAAGGCAGGCAGAGAATTCCCTGCTAGCACCTTCTCTGTGCCTGGGAAGCACAAGTGTTCACATTGCTTCGCAGAATCGCTTTTGTGCAGAAAACAGTAACACTTGTTCAGAACGAAAGAAAGCACAGAGCCCCAGATTTTACGTTGTCCTGGAGAGCTTGCAGAGCACTGGGGAAAGGCAGGCAGAGAATTCCCTGCTAGCACCTTCTCTGTGCCTGGGAAGCACAAGTGTTCACATTGCTTCGCAGAATCGCTTTTGTGCAGAAAACAGTAACACTTGTTCAGAACGAAAGAAAGCACAGAGCCCCAGATTTTATGTTGTCCTGGAGAGCTTGCAGAGCACTGGGGAAAGGCAGGCAGAGAATTCCCTGCTAGCACCTTCTCTGTGCCTGGGAAGCACAAGTGTTCACATTGCTTGGCAGAATCGCTTTTGTGCAGAAAACAGTAACACTTGTTCAGAACGAAAGAAAGCACAGAGCCCCAGATTTTATGTTGTCCTGGAGAGCTTGCAGAGCACTGGGGAAAGGCAGGCAGAGAATTCCCTGCTAGCACCTTCTCTGTGCCTGGGAAGCACAAGTGTTCACATTGCTTGGCAGAATCGCTTTTGTGCAGAAAACAGTAACACTTGTTCAGAACGAAAGAAAGCACAGAGCCCCAGATTTTATGTTGTCCTGGAGAGCTTGCAGAGCACTGGGGAAAGGCAGGCAGAGAATTCCCTGCTAGCACCTTCTCTGTGCCTGGAAAGCACAAGTGTTCACATTGCTTCGCAGAATCGCTTTTGTGCAGAAAAGAGTAACACTTGTCCAGAATGAAAGAAAGCACAGAGACCCAGATTTTATGTTGTCCTGGAGAGCTTGCAGAGCACTGGGGAAAGGCAGGCAGAGAATTCCCTGCTAGCACCTTCTCTGTGCCTGGGAAGCACAAGTGTTCACATTGCTTCGCAGAATCGCTTTTGTGCAGAAAACAGTAACACTTGTTCAGAACGAAAGAAAGCACAGAGCCCCAGATTTTATGTTGTCCTGGAGAGCTTGCAGAGCACTGGGGAAAGGCAGGCAGAGAATTCCCTGCTAGCACCTTCTCTGTGCCTGGGAAGCACAAGTGTTCACATTGCTTCGCAGAATCGCTTTTGTGCAGAAAACAGTAACACTTGTTCAGAACGAAAGAAAGCACAGAGCCCCAGATTTTATGTTGTCCTGGAGAGCTTGCAGAGCACTGGGGAAAGGCAGGCAGAGAATTCCCTGCTAGCACCTTCTCTGTGCCTGGGAAGCACAAGTGTTCACATTGCTTGGCAGAATCGCTTTTGTGCAGAAAACAGTAACACTTGTTCAGAACGAAAGAAAGCACAGAGCCCCAGATTTTATGTTGTCCTGGAGAGCTTGCAGAGCACTGGGGAAAGGCAGGCAGAGAATTCCCTGCTAGCACCTTCTCTGTGCCTGTTCACATTGCTTGGCAGAATCGCTTTTGTGCAGAAAACAGTAACACTTGTTCAGAACGAAAGAAAGCACAGAGCCCCAGATTTTATGTTGTCCTGGAGAGCTTGCAGAGCACTGGGGAAAGGCAGGCAGAGAATTCCCTGCTAGCACCTTCTCTGTGCCTGGGAAGCACAAGTGTTCACATTGCTTCGCAGAATCGCTTTTGTGCAGAAAACAGTAACACTTGTTCAGAACGAAAGAAAGCACAGAGCCCCAGATTTTATGTTGTCCTGGAGAGCTTGCAGAGCACTGGGGAAAGGCAGGCAGAGAATTCCCTGCTAGCACCTTCTCTGTGCCTGGGAAGCACAAGTGTTCACATTGCTTCGCAGAATCGCTTTTGTGCAGAAAACAGTAACACTTGTTCAGAACGAAAGAAAGCACAGAGCCCCAGATTTTATGTTGTCCTGGAGAGCTTGCAGAGCACTGGGGAAAGGCAGGCAGAGAATTCCCTGCTAGCACCTTCTCTGTGCCTGGGAAGCACAAGTGTTCACATTGCTTCGCAGAATCGCTTTTGTGCAGAAAACAGTAACACTTGTTCAGAACGAAAGAAAGCACAGAGCCCCAGATTTTATGTTGTCCTGGAGAGCTTGCAGAGCACTGGGGAAAGGCAGGCAGAGAATTCCCTGCTAGCACCTTCTCTGTGCCTGGGAAGCACAAGTGTTCACATTGCTTCGCAGAATCGCTTTTGTGCAGAAAACAGTAACACTTGTTCAGAACGAAAGAAAGCACAGAGCCCCAGATTTTATGTTGTCCTGGAGAGCTTGCAGAGCACTGGGGAAAGGCAGGCAGAGAATTCCCTGCTAGCACCTTCTCTGTGCCTGGGAAGCACAAGTGTTCACATTGCTTCGCAGAATCGCTTTTGTGCAGAAAACAGTAACACTTGTTCAGAACGAAAGAAAGCACAGAGCCCCAGATTTTATGTTGTCCTGGAGAGCTTGCAGAGCACTGGGGAAAGGCAGGCAGAGAATTCCCTGCAGCACCTTCTCTGTGCCTGGGAAGCACAAGTGTTCACATTGCTTCGCAGAATTGCTTTTGTGCAGAAAACAGTAACACTTGTTCAGAATGAAAGAAAGCACAGAGCCCCAGATTTTATGTTGTCCTGGAGAGCTTGCAGAGCACTGGGGAAAGGCAGGCAGAGAATTCCCTGCTAGCACCTTCTCTGTGCCTGGGAAGCACAAGTGTTCACATTGCTTCGCAGAATCGCTTTTGTGCAGAAAACAGTAACACTTGTTCAGAACGAAAGAAAGCACAGAGCCCCAGATTTTATGTTGTCCTGGAGAGCTTGCAGAGCACTGGGGAAAGGCAGGCAGAGAATTCCCTGCTAGCACCTTCTCTGTGCCTGGTTCACATTGCTTCGCAGAATCGCTTTTGTGCAGAAAACAGTAACACTTGTTCAGAACGAAAGAAAGCACAGAGCCCCAGATTTTATGTTGTCCTGGAGAGCTTGCAGAGCACTGGGGAAAGGCAGGCAGAGAATTCCCTGCTAGCACCTTCTCTGTGCCTGGGAAGCACAAGTGTTCACATTGCTTCGCAGAATCGCTTTTGTGCAGAAAACAGTAACACTTGTTCAGAACGAAAGAAAGCACAGAGCCCCAGATTTTATGTTGTCCTGGAGAGCTTGCAGAGCACTGGGGAAAGGCAGGCAGAGAATTCCCTGCTAGCACCTTCTCTGTGCCTGGGAAGCACAAGTGTTCACATTGCTTCGCAGAATCGCTTTTGTGCAGAAAACAGTAACACTTGTTCAGAACGAAAGAAAGCACAGAGCCCCAGATTTTATGTTGTCCTGGAGAGCTTGCAGAGCACTGGGGAAAGGCAGGCAGAGAATTCCCTGCTAGCACCTTCTCTGTGCCTGGGAAGCACAAGTGTTCACATTGCTTCGCAGAATCGCTTTTGTGCAGAAAACAGTAACACTTGTTCAGAACGAAAGAAAGCACAGAGCCCCAGATTTTATGTTGTCCTGGAGAGCTTGCAGAGCACTGGGGAAAGGCAGGCAGAGAATTCCCTGCTAGCACCTTCTCTGTGCCTGGGAAGCACAAGTGTTCACATTGCTTCGCAGAATCGCTTTTGTGCAGAAAACAGTAACACTTGTTCAGAACGAAAGAAAGCACAGAGCCCCAGATTTTATGTTGTCCTGGAGAGCTTGCAGAGCACTGGGGAAAGGCAGGCAGAGAATTCCCTGCTAGCACCTTCTCTGTGCCTGGGAAGCACAAGTGTTCACATTGCTTCGCAGAATCGCTTTTGTGCAGAAAACAGTAACACTTGTTCAGAACGAAAGAAAGCACAGAGCCCCAGATTTTATGTTGTCCTGGAGAGCTTGCAGAGCACTGGGGAAAGGCAGGCAGAGAATTCCCTGCCAGCACCTTCTCTGTGCCTGGGAAGCACAAGTGTTCACATTGCTTCGCAGAATTGCTTTTGTGCAGAAAACAGTAACACTTGTTCAGAATGAAAGAAAGCACAGAGCCCCAGATTTTATGTTGTCCTGGAGAGCTTGCAGAGCACTGGGGAAAGGCAGGCAGAGAATTCCCTGCTAGCACCTTCTCTGTGCCTGGTTCACATTGCTTGGCAGAATCGCTTTTGTGCAGAAAACAGTAACACTTGTTCAGAACGAAAGAAAGCACAGAGCCCCAGATTTTATGTTGTCCTGGAGAGCTTGCAGAGCACTGGGGAAAGGCAGGCAGAGAATTCCCTGCTAGCACCTTCTCTGTGCCTGGGAAGCACAAGTGTTCACATTGCTTCGCAGAATCGCTTTTGTGCAGAAAACAGTAACACTTGTTCAGAACGAAAGAAAGCACAGAGCCCCAGATTTTACGTTGTCCTGGAGAGCTTGCAGAGCACTGGGGAAAGGCAGGCAGAGAATTCCCTGCTAGCACCTTCTCTGTGCCTGGGAAGCACAAGTGTTCACATTGCTTGGCAGAATCGCTTTTGTGCAGAAAACAGTAACACTTGTTCAGAACGAAAGAAAGCACAGAGCCCCAGATTTTATGTTGTCCTGGAGAGCTTGCAGAGCACTGGGGAAAGGCAGGCAGAGAATTCCCTGCTAGCACCTTCTCTGTGCCTGTTCACATTGCTTCGCAGAATCGCTTTTGTGCAGAAAACAGTAACACTTGTTCAGAACGAAAGAAAGCACAGAGCCCCAGATTTTATGTTGTCCTGGAGAGCTTGCAGAGCACTGGGGAAAGGCAGGCAGAGAATTCCCTGCTAGCACCTTCTCTGTGCCTGGGAAGCACAAGTGTTCACATTGCTTCGCAGAATCGCTTTTGTGCAGAAAACAGTAACACTTGTTCAGAACGAAAGAAAGCACAGAGCCCCAGATTTTACAGTTGTCCTGGAGAGCTTGCAGAGCACTGGGGAAAGGCAGGCAGAGAATTCCCTGCTAGCACCTTCTCTGTGCCTGGGAAGCACAAGTGTTCACATTGCTTCGCAGAATCGCTTTTGTGCAGAAAACAGTAACACTTGTTCAGAACGAAAGAAAGCACAGAGCCCCAGATTTTATGTTGTCCTGGAGAGCTTGCAGAGCACTGGGGAAAGGCAGGCAGAGAATTCCCTGCTAGCACCTTCTCTGTGCCTGGGAAGCACAAGTGTTCACATTGCTTGGCAGAATCGCTTTTGTGCAGAAAACAGTAACACTTGTTCAGAACGAAAGAAAGCACAGAGCCCCAGATTTTATGTTGTCCTGGAGAGCTTGCAGAGCACTGGGGAAAGGCAGGCAGAGAATTCCCTGCTAGCACCTTCTCTGTGCCTGTTCACATTGCTTGGCAGAATCGCTTTTGTGCAGAAAACAGTAACACTTGTTCAGAACGAAAGAAAGCACAGAGCCCCAGATTTTATGTTGTCCTGGAGAGCTTGCAGAGCACTGGGGAAAGGCGAGAATTCCCTGCTAGCACCTTCTCTGTGCCTGGGAAGCACAAGTGTTCACATTGCTTCGCAGAATCGCTTTTGTGCAGAAAACAGTAACACTTGTTCAGAACGAAAGAAAGCACAGAGCCCCAGATTTTATGTTGTCCTGGAGAGCTTGCAGAGCACTGGGGAAAGGCAGGCAGAGAATTCCCTGCTAGCACCTTCTCTGTGCCTGGGAAGCACAAGTGTTCACATTGCTTCGCAGAATCGCTTTTGTGCAGAAAACAGTAACACTTGTTCAGAACGAAAGAAAGCACAGAGCCCCAGATTTTATGTTGTCCTGGAGAGCTTGCAGAGCACTGGGGAAAGGCAGGCAGAGAATTCCCTGCTAGCACCTTCTCTGTGCCTGGGAAGCACAAGTGTTCACATTGCTTCGCAGAATCGCTTTTGTGCAGAAAACAGTAACACTTGTTCAGAACGAAAGAAAGCACAGAGCCCCAGATTTTATGTTGTCCTGGAGAGCTTGCAGAGCACTGGGGAAAGGCAGGCAGAGAATTCCCTGCTAGCACCTTCTCAGTGCCTGGGAAGCACAAGTGTTCACATTGCTTCGCAGAATCGCTTTTGTGCAGAAAACAGTAACACTTGTTCAGAACGAAAGAAAGCACAGAGCCCCAGATTTTATGTTGTCCTGGAGAGCTTGCAGAGCACTGGGGAAAGGCAGGCAGAGAATTCCCTGCTAGCACCTTCTCTGTGCCTGGGAAGCACAAGTGTTCACATTGCTTCGCAGAATCGCTTTTGTGCAGAAAACAGTAACACTTGTTCAGAACGAAAGAAAGCACAGAGCCCCAGATTTTATGTTGTCCTGGAGAGCTTGCAGAGCACTGGGGAAAGGCAGGCAGAGAATTCCCTGCCAGCACCTTCTCTGTGCCTGGGAAGCACAAGTGTTCACATTGCTTCGCAGAATTGCTTTTGTGCAGAAAACAGTAACACTTGTTCAGAATGAAAGAAAGCACAGAGCCCCAGATTTTATGTTGTCCTGGAGAGCTTGCAGAGCACTGGGGAAAGGCAGGCAGAGAATTCCCTGCTAGCACCTTCTCTGTGCCTGGGAAGCACAAGTGTTCACATTGCTTCGCAGAATCGCTTTTGTGCAGAAAACAGTAACACTTGTTCAGAACGAAAGAAAGCACAGAGCCCCAGATTTTATGTTGTCCTGGAGAGCTTGCAGAGCACTGGGGAAAGGCAGGCAGAGAATTCCCTGCTAGCACCTTCTCTGTGCCTGGGAAGCACAAGTGTTCACATTGCTTCGCAGAATCGCTTTTGTGCAGAGAACAGTAACACTTGTTCAGAACGAAAGAAAGCACAGAGCCCCAGATTTTATGTTGTCCTGGAGAGCTTGCAGAGCACTGGGGAAAGGCAGGCAGAGAATTCCCTGCTAGCACCTTCTCTGTGCCTGTTCACGTTGCTTGGCAGAATCGCTTTTGTGCAGAAAACAGTAACACTTGTTCAGAACGAAAGAAAGCACAGAGCCCCAGATTTTATGTTGTCCTGGAGAGCTTGCAGAGCACTGGGGAAAGGCAGGCAGAGAATTCCCTGCTAGCACCTTCTCTGTGCCTGGGAAGCACAAGTGTTCACATTGCTTGGCAGAATCGCTTTTGTGCAGAAAACAGTAACACTTGTTCAGAACGAAAGAAAGCACAGAGCCCCAGATTTTATGTTGTCCTGGAGAGCTTGCAGAGCACTGGGGAAAGGCAGGCAGAGAATTCCCTGCTAGCACCTTCTCTGTGCTTGGGAAGCACAAGTGTTCACATTGCTTCGCAGAATCGCTTTTGTGCAGAAAACAGTAACACTTGTTCAGAACGAAAGAAAGCACAGAGCCCCAGATTTTATGTTGTCCTGGAGAGCTTGCAGAGCACTGGGGAAAGGCAGGCAGAGAATTCCCTGCTAGCACCTTCTCTGCTGAGCCAGTGTTCACATTGCTTCGCAGAATCGCTTTTGTGCAGAAAACAGTAACACTTGTTCAGAACGAAAGAAAGCACAGAGCCCCAGATTTTATGTTGTCCTGGAGAGCTTGCAGAGCACTGGGGAAAGGCAGGCAGAGAATTCCCTGCTAGCACCTTCTCAGTGCCTGGGAAGCACAAGTGTTCACATTGCTTCGCAGAATCGCTTTTGTGCAGAAAACAGTAACACTTGTTCAGAACGAAAGAAAGCACAGAGCCCCAGATTTTATGTTGTCCTGGAGAGCTTGCAGAGCACTGGGGAAAGGCAGGCAGAGAATTCCCTGCTAGCACCTTCTCTGTGCCTGGGAAGCACAAGTGTTCACATTGCTTCGCAGAATCGCTTTTGTGCAGAAAACAGTAACACTTGTTCAGAACGAAAGAAAGCACAGAGCCCCAGATTTTATGTTGTCCTGGAGAGCTTGCAGAGCACTGGGGAAAGGCAGGCAGAGAATTCCCTGCTAGCACCTTCTCTGTGCCTGGGAAGCACAAGTGTTCACATTGCTTCGCAGAATTGCTTTTGTGCAGAAAACAGTAACACTTGTTCCGAACGAAAGAAAGCACAGAGCCCCAGATTTTATGTTGTCCTGGAGAGCTTGCAGAGCACTGGGGAAAGGCAGGCAGAGAATTCCCTGCTAGCACCTTCTCTGTGCCTGGGAAGCACAAGTGTTCACATTGCTTCGCAGAATCGCTTTTGTGCAGAAAACAGTAACACTTGTTCAGCAACTGAAAGAAAGCACAGAGCCCCAGATTTTCTGTTGTCCTGGAGAGCTTGC